>NC_138554.1:136751712-137051712 GCF_964273705.1 Natrix helvetica | reverse complement strand
GCCAGCCAGAAGGAGTATTTCCACTACCGGTTCTCCAGAACCAGTCAGAACTGGCTGAATTTCACCCCTGTGTCATGGGGCACCTGTGGTTTTCACTAGCAGAGGCACCGTGGGCCGGTCTTTCACTACTTCCAGGACAGCCCCTTGGGCCATATTTAAGGTCCCAGGGCCTTGAGTTTGACACCCTTCCTCTACACCAGGGGTGTCCAAACTTGGGAACTTTAAGACTTGTGGACTTCAACTCCCAGAATGGGGAATTCTGGGAGTTGAAGTCCACAAGTCTTAAAGTTCCCAAGTTTGGACACCCCTGCTCTACACGAATAGAAGTTTGGAAATCCCAAACAGAACAGGTGTAGAGTCCCATAGCCACACATGATTGTGGCCTTCTGTCAAGAAAAGTCAATGGAGAAGCCTGATTCACTTAACGGCCAAGTTGTTAACAACAGCAGCGATTCACTTAATTTGTGGCAAGAAAGGTCATAAAATGGGGCAAAACTCACTTACTGCCTTGCTTAGCAATGCAAAGCGTGGACTCGATCGTAATTCGAGAATTACCTGTTGGCAATAAAAAAAATTTGAGCAAATGGCATGTGAAATCTTAGCTTCTAATTAAGCCCATTTTTTTGGGGGGGGGGGGAGATACCCTGTAATGTCTTCCAAAGACTTGCCAACATTTCAGTTAAGATAGTCTAAATTTACCTTCTCTTTCACCAAGTTTGCCATTTAGCCTCATTCAAATCTGCTGAAGCCCATAATTTCCAAACGGAGCCTTGACCAAGGTAACTATGACTATATTTATCTCCTGGCCAAAGTTTTCTCTCAGGTTATAATTACCGGGATTATATTTAACTTGGTGTGTTTATTTAGCGGGGGGTGGAGGAGACCGTGGAACACAAGAATTTGTTCTTGTGGAATTTGAAATTATTTGGATTGCACCAGGTCGGGAAAAGCTGATACACCTACAGTACAGGTAGTCCTCAACTTATGACCATATTTGAGCCCCTATTTTTGTTTCTAAGAGAGAAATTTGTTAGGTGAATTTTTCTTCATTTTGTGAGCTTTCTTGCCACAGTTGTTAAGTGAAAGACTGCAGTTGTTCAGTTAGCAACACAGTTGTTAAGTGAATCTGGCTTTCCCATTGTCTTTAAAGGTAGTCCTCAACTTACAACAGTTCTCTTAGTGATTGTTCAAAGTTACAACAGCACTGAAAAAAGTGGCTCATGACCATTTATCACACTTAACGACCATGGCAGCATCCTCGTGGCTCTGGGATTTACACTCAGATGCTTGGCAACTGACTCACATTTATGACAGTTGCAGTGTCCCGGAGTCTTAACAACTGCAGTGATTCACTTAACAACTGTGGCAATAAAATGGACCAAAACTCACTTAACAACGTTCTCACAGCAGCATAAATTTTGGGCTCAATTGTGGTCGTACTACCTGCACTTGTCATCTAATGATCGCAAAAGGGGTCACATGACTCTTTGACTCTACTCCAGATCTTTTTGCTTACATTAAACCTGCGATTCCTTGACTTATGTCCCCAGAACATGACCATGGAACCACAGAACATTGCAAGTATCATAAATAGGAGTCAGTGGGGATGCTGTAACCATCATTAAGTATGACAGGTGGTCATAAGTCTTTTTTTTAACGCTGTTGTAACTTCAAATGTTCACTAAATGAATTGTTGTAAGTTGAGGACTATCTGTAGAAGACCAAATCTGAAATACATAATAGAGACATGCTGTGATGCCATTTCAGAGGTTTTATGTTAAGGTGTTACAAATCTTCAGTGGAATGCATCACCCCATCAGATATCTTAAGGTGAAAATTTCAAACAATCTGTTTGTGTGAAGCTTGCTAAGAACACTTCTGTGCACATGATGTGATGCCCAGAAATGGTTACATCAATGCAGTTGTGATGTTCCCCGTTTCTAGTTTTTACTAAGGTCAAAGTTTCCCAATTTTAGCAAATTTAAAAGGCGTGGACTTCAACTCCCAGAATTCCCTAGCCAGCGGCTTCAATTGAAATAGACTGAACTAAGATAAGGTCTCATGAGAAAATTGTTTTAAAACTGAATCCTTTTTTCACACATAAATACATCCAATTTCCTATTTTCACAACATCCTAAATATACAATAGTATTGCCCCATCTGATATCTTCTTGTAATGTCTGACTTTTGCTAAGACTAACCTTTTTCCATAATCCTAAAGATTTGAAGGCCACCAGGATCATGACCATTAGCTTCTAAATATTTAATTTTAAATACTGAGTATGTAGACTCCTTAATAATCATTCCAACAGCTGGATTCACGCTTGCCTGCGGAAAGCAGATAAAAATAAAGATAACAAGATGAGCTTTAAGGAACTCAAAAGTTTCATGAAGGAAGTCAACATTCAGATGGATGACAGCTATGCCAGGCAGATCTTCGAGGTAACAAAAAGGTTTTTATTTAATTTTCGTTTCCTTCTTTGTTTTAGGACTCTTCTGACTTTAAATATGGGGGAAACAGGTTTGCTATTAGGAAGCTGACGTCATAATTGCAAAACAATTGTCAAGTGAAGGGATTGCAATCTTGGAGATCCAGTGCTCCACAAACATTTCATGTAATGACAGAATTTTAAGATTTTAAAGAATCTTACTTTCAGCATACCACAATTCTCATTTGACTAAAATGGTTTTAACGTCCTTTTGCCTAAAATAGTCCATAGTTAAAAACACAACTACATAATGACATTTCGTTAATTATTACAAAAATCATCCTTCATAACATATTCTAAATAAGAATTAATTAGCAAAATTTCTAAGCCTTTTTTTCCAAGTTTACAATTTGTATCCAAGTTCCTTTTGTTAGGACAGTACATATACATATCCTTAACAATATCCATTATCATTTCATTATTGTTGTTATAATTAATATTTGTTAACAGGAAATCCTTTACTATTTATATCCAATTTCTTCTCATCAAGCCAACACATATATATACCTTGTTGTCATTATCAATTATTCATTTAGTCTAGTTTAATAGAAAGAAGGATCAGGGGAGACATGATAGCAGTGTTCCAATATCTCAGGGGTTGCCACAAAGAAGAGGGAGTCAAACTATTCTCCAAGGCACCTGAGGGTAGAACAAGAAGCAATGGGTGGAAACTAATCAAGGAGAGAAGCAACTTAGAACTGAGGAGAAATTTCCTGACAGTTAGAACAATTAATCAGTGGAACAGAAGTTGCCTCCCGAAGTTGTGAATGCCCCAACACTGGAAGTCTTTAAGAAGATGTTGGATACCTATTTGTCTGAAACGGTATAGGGTTTCCTGCCTAGGCAGGGGGTTGGACTTGAAGACCTCCAAGGTCCCTTCCAACTCTACTATTGTATTGTATTGTATTGTATTGTATTGTATTTAACATAGCCATCTAAAAATTACTAAATTATTACTTACAAATTATAAAACTTAATTAATTTTTTGTTATCAACTTTCATATCTCCAGTAACATTACCCCTTTATAACACATTCAAAATAAGGGTTAATTAGCAAAAGTTTCTAAGCCTTTTTTCCCCAAGACACTGTTTGCAGTTTGTATCCAAATTCCTTTTGTTAATCCAGTACGTTAAATATCATTAACTATGTCTCTTATCATTTCAGTATTATTATCATTAATATTTATTAGCAAGAAATCATTTACTATTTATATCCAACTTCCTCCCGTCAAACCTACACAAATATTTACCTTGTTGCCATTATCAATTATTTATTTAGCATAACCATCTAAAAATTACTAAGTTACTACTTACTAATCACAAGGCTTAGCTAATTTTCTATAGTTTACTTTCATATATCAACCCGTGTCCTTCCAATAGGCATACAGTCTTGTTTCATTTGCCATTTGTGGAATTAGTCTTCTGTTTATTTCCTTAATAAAGTTTTTATGGAATTCTCTCCGCACTTTATTGCTTGTTGCATCTCTCAGGTAATCTCTGCGCCCTCCATGTACTGCTTTAATTAATTTATCTTCAGTTGTCGATCGTGCTCCTAGTAAAATTTCTCTCCTTAAATCCATTATTTTCCCCTTTTTTTCTTCTTCTGTGTCTTAAAATTTGGAGTAGGGCTCCAGTCCCTTTTCCATATTCCCTTTTTTTTTTGCTTTCAGCCACATTCATTCCGCTAATAAAATCATCGGATTTCTTATCTTTGTATTCATTTTCCCCTTCAACTTTTGGGGCTCCATCCCCTTTTTCTTTTGAAGTATAGCTTGAATATTGATCACATGACCATGGAGATACTGCAGTGGTCATAAGTGTGAACAATTGTCATAACAGCTTTTTTCAGTGCTGCTGTAACTTCAAACAGTTGTAAGCTGAGGAGTACTTGTATCAATAGCTGTAAGTGCTATGTAGCACATTGATATTTCATAGTACGGGTAGTCCTCACTTAATGAGAGAAGGACATGATCACATTGTAATCTGGGCCCCAAACTGCTTTGCAAGCACCCCCAAAGCATGATGGGTCAGATTCTCTATTTGCTCCAGTGATTGCAAAATGTGTGCTGATTCAGTTCTATAGAGGCATTACTGTATTTTTCAGAGTATAAGACGCATTGGAGTATAAGACGCACCAAAATTTTGAAGAGGCAAATTTTTAAAAAAGTAGATAGAGGGATAGAGAGGGAGAGAAAGAGACAGAAATACAGTTGGTAGGTAGGGAGAGAGAGAGAGAGAGAGAGAGAGTAGTTAGGTAGGTAGGTAGGTAGATAAAGGGATAGAGAGAGAGAGAAATATAGTAGGTAGGTAGGGAGAGAGTATAGGTAGGTAGGTAGGTAGGTAGATAGGTAGGTAGAGAGATAGAGAGAGAGGGAAATACAGAAGGTAGGTAGGGAGAGAGAGAGTGTGTGTAGATAGGTAGGTAAGTAGAGGGATAGAGAGAGAGAGAGAGAAAGAGAGAGAAATATAGTAGGTAGGTACGGAGAGAGAGAGTGTGTGTAGGTACAAGGTAGGTAGGGAGAGGGATAGAGAGAGAGAAAGAGAGAGAGAAATACAGTAGGGAGGGAGGGAGGGAGGGAGTGTAGGGAGGGAGGGAGAGGGAGAGAGAGAGAAATAGAGAGATAGAGAAATACAGTAGGTAGGGAGAGAGAGTGTGTGTAGGTAGGTAGGTAGAGGGATAGAGAGAGAAATAGAGAGAAATACAGTAGATAGGTAGGGAAAGACAGAGAGTGTGTCGGTAGGTAGGTAGGTAGGGAGAGGGATAAAAAAGCCATGAATACCCTTGGGGGGCTTGTAGAGTGCTCCTGGGGGCTCCTGGGGGGAAACGAGCAAACACGGCCCTTTTTCGCGAAACCTGGCCAGTTTGTTGTCAAAAAAATTGCATGCATAGCCTTATGGAGGCTTATAGAATGCTGCTGGGGACTGGGGGGGGGGGCAAAAACTGGCCCCTATTTTGCTCATTTCTGCCCTTCCCAGCCCTCAGGAGCTCTCTGAAACCTCCATAAGGCTATGCACTGCCATTTTGATGAAGGGGTGGAGCTTCAGGAGGCAAAAAATGCTATATTCGGTGTATAAGACACACCCAGATTTTCAGCCACTTTTTAAAGGAAAAAAGATGCGTCTTATACTCCGAAAAATATGGTATTGAGTCTGTCATCTGCACCTCCAAAACTATCTGGTTTGGTTCTGCAACTCAACAAGACAGACTTCAAAGGATAATTAGAACTGCAGAAAAAAACATTTGCTACCAATCTGCCTTCCATTGAGGACCTGTACACTACAGGCGTCAAAAAGAAGGCTGTGAAAATATCGACAGACCCCTCGCATCCTGGACATAAATTGTTTCAACTCCTACCCTCAAAACGACGCTATAGAGCACTGCACACCAGAACAACTAGACACAAGGAGAGTTTTTTCCCGAATGCCATCACTCTGCTTAACAACTAATTCCCACGACACTGTCAATAATTTACCAAGAAGGTGTTACTATTGTTATTCTCTTCCTTCTTAGTATCTATCTCTTCCCACTTATGATTATAACCTTGTTGCTTATATCTTTCAATTGTTTTTATTGTTTCCTAGTATGATTTGATAGCTTGTTAGTAACCTTGAATATTAACTGTGTTGTATCTTTTTATTCTTATCACATTTGGGCAAACAAAGAATTCTATTCTGTTCTTGGATTTGTCCCAAAGGTGCTTCTTCAAAAGGCAACTGGACTTCGTTTTTCCTTGAAGAAAAACCAAGAAGCAGTTCACCTTCCATTCAGTTCTTGAGAACTGAAGAAGCTTCTTGGAGCAGACGTGAAATATCTTCCAAGAAAAAGAAAAGGAAATCCATTTCACCTTTTGAAAAAGCACCTTTGGGACAACTGTGACCTGGATAACTGAGAATCTCCACAGACTTGGGTTTGGTTTGTGTGCAGAAAAAAAAAGAAGAGGGAAAAAAAAGAGTTTAAAATTGCTAGTTCTAAATTCAGACGCCTGTTTCCCCCCAAAAAGGAGAGTCCAGAGCACTTTACGGCCAGAAGAATTTGTGAAATTTCTTATTTCAGCTTATCTCCTTGGCCAGAGCGATGCTTCGTTTGCTAAGCTGGCAAAGTTGACCCTCTTCCAATGATTGCCCTATTTTGCATTGTCCAGCCCTGGTTTAGGTTGCGCCGCATAAAGAAGACGTCCTTTTATTTCTTCCCTCTGAATCCACAGCAATGTGACAAATCCCAGACCAACACTTTGGAAGACGAAGAGATAGAGGTGTTCTACAAGATATTGACTGAACGCAAGGAGATTGATGGCATCTTCTCGGACCATGCGGATGAGCAGCCGATCATGTCCCTGGACCGCTTGGTGCGATTCCTCCAACAAGCGCAGCATGAGGAGAATGCTGGGCCCGAATTGGCCCTCTCCCTCATTGAGCAATATGAACCCAACGAAACAGGTAATCGGGGATACCTACAGGTGGGCATCTGGTTTTGGTCACCACACTATAAAAAAAGATGTTGAGGCTCTAGAAAAAATGCAGAGAAGAGCAACCAGGATAACGAGGGGACTGGAAGCTAAAACATACAAAGAACGGTTGCAGGAACTGGGCATGGCTAGTCTAGTGAAGAGAAGGACCAGGGGAGACATGATAGAAGTCTTCCAATACTTGAAGGGCTTCCACAGAGGGGGTCAAGCTATTTTCCAAAGCACCTGAAGGCAGACGAGGAATAATGGATGGAAACTGACCAAGGAGAGATTCAACTTGGAAATAAGGAGAAATCTTTTGACAGTGAGAGCAATCAACCCATGGAACAGAAGTTGCCTTCAGAGGTTATGGGAGCTTCATCACTGGAAGCTTTCAAGAAGAGACTAGTCTGCCATCTGTCCAAAATGGTGTAGGGTCTGCTTGAGTGAGGGGCTGGACTAGATGACCTACAAGGTCCCTTCCATCTCTGTTAAACTCTGTGGAGAAGCAGGAAACTGGAAATACAGTAGATTTATATATATTTGTGTTGCAACCCCTGGTATGCCCAAATATGGGAGGGAGCTCACTACTCCCCCTTTCTGTCCTTTATTTATTTATCAGCAGAAATACAACACACACACACACACACACACATGTTGTATTTGTGCTGATAAATAAATAAACGGAGACTAGTATGGATCCATTTCAAGCTATTTAGCTCTCATCAGCTAGCCATACCCTTACTGAGATTCGAACCAGGGCTGTATTGCATATTAGGCCGATGTAATTGCCACTAAGCCACAGGCTCTCTTCCTTATCAGCATATATATATGGCTGTGTGTGTGTCTGGAAAAAATACTCTGGGGGTAAGACACCCCTAACACCCCTCGGGGTGTGTGTTCTGTTAAGATAAAGCCTGTTGTGCCTTAAAATGGCTTCTTCTGTACAGCGGTGGAGTTGCCATGGTACTTCACAGTACTCCACAAGGGGGCTCCCTCTGGTGAAGGAGAAAATCCAACATTAGAAATTACGTTTGGTCCGGACATTATCTCCGTATAAATAAATACCTGGACAACGCAGGATTATCAGCTAGTATGTTAAATTATTTGGGTGCAGTGATATTTATTCAGTATTGCCTCAAGTTTATTCATCTTCTAATGTTTTAGATAACTTAAACCTTTAAAAAGAAAAAAATATTATGTCAACATTAACTATTTTTCTAAGATGTTAATGTTGATAAGCATAAGATTGCTTAAATCTTACATCTAGAGCAGAGTGCATCATTGATTAACAACTGCAAAATGTATTAAATTATTTGTCATATAATAGACGTTTCTGTCTTAAGCTTCTTAATATTAAATTCTTCATTGTTTAGTTGTTCGTATGAATAGGTAGTCCTTGTCTTACAACCACATGAGCCATTGCTCTGTTCAGAGATTTTTGCCCTGTTTTACGATCTTCCTTGCCATAGTTGTTAAGTGAATCTGGCGTCCCCATTGACTCTGCTTGTCAGAAGGTCGCCAAAATAATCACATGACCTTGGGAGACTGCAGCGTCACAAATATCAGTCAGTTGCCAAGCACCTGATTTTGATCACGTGACCATGGGGATGCTACAACAGTGTGAAAAACCGTCGTAAATCACTTCTTTCAGTGCCATTTCAAATGGCCACTAAGCAAAAGGTTGTAAGTCGAAGACTACTTGCATTGGACAAAAATGAAAATGGGCATTAAACAACAATGCTCTCAGAATATTATTTTCTTTTTTTTAATTCCAACTTTTTGCAGTTAAAAGGCAAAAGGCCATGAGCAAAGATGGTTTCCAGATGTATCTGCTTTCCGCGGATGGGAATATTTTCAATAAAACTCATGGACAAGTATATCAGGATATGACCCAACCCCTCAGCCATTATTATATATCTTCTTCGCATAATACCTACCTCATGGAGGACCAGCTAAAAGGACCTAGCAGTACTGAAGCCTATATCAGGTACTTAATAGATTTATTGCTTGTACTTCTTGTCTGCCTTTCATCCATCAACTTAACACACCGTACTTAGGACTCTAATCTCTGATATTTCTGATATCAGACATTAATCTGGTATTGAGCCACAGTGGTTAGAATGCAGGACTGCAGGTTACTTCTGCTGACTGCTGGCTGCCAGCAGTTCGAGTCTCATTGGCTCAAGGTTGACTCAGCCTTCCATCCTTCCGAGGTGGGTAAAATGAGGACCCAGATTGGTTGGGGGGCGATAGACTGACTCTGTAAACTGCTTAGGGAGGGCTGTAAAGCACAGTAAAGTGGTATATAAGTCTAAGTGCTTTTGCTATTGCGAACTCTGCCTACTGCCAGGAGTTTGATCCTGATTGGTTCAAGGTTGACGCAGCCTTCCATCCTTCCGAGATGGGTAAAATGAGGACTCAGATTGGTTGGGGGCAATAGGCTGACTCTGTAAACTGCTTAGGGGGGGGGGGCTGTAAAGCACAGTAAAGTGGTATATAAGTCTAAGTGCTTTTGCTATTTCCATAGAATTGCAGCCCTTTGAGGAAGATTAGGTGGAGATAGATAGAGAGGGAGGGAGATAAACTCAAAGAGATAGAGTCAGAGATGGAGGCAGAGAGAAGAGGAAGGAAAGAGGGACAGACAGAGAGTGGGGGGAAGAGAAAGACACAGAGAGAGGGGGAGTGGGAGGCAGGGGGAAGAAAGAGAAAAGGATAAGAGTGAAATCTACAGAGAGAGGGAGAGAGAGACATAGACAGAGAGATGAGGAAAGAGGCAGAGAAAAATAAGAGAGAGAGAGAGTCAAGAAAAAGATGGAGAAAGAGAAGGAGAAGAAAGAGAGAGAGAGACAGAAAGAAGAGGAGGAAAGAGGGATATGCAGAGAGGGGGGGGGAAAGAGAGAGATAGAGAAAGGGGGAGGGAGGCATGGGGAAGAAAGAAAAAATAGAGTGAAATCTACAGAGAGAGGGAGAGAGAGACACAGACAGAGAGATGAGGAAAGAGGCAGAGAAAGATAAGAAAGAGAGAGAATCAAGAAAAAACAGAGAGAGAGAAGGAGAGAGAGAGAGACGGAGACAGAGAAGTGGAAGGGAAGAGGGACAGGCAGAGAGAGGGGGGAAAGAGAGAGAGAAGCAGGGGGAAGAGAGAGAAAAAGATAGAGGGAGAGAGAGACAGAGACAGAGAGATGAGGAAAGAGGCAGAGAAAGATAAGAGAGAGAGAAAGTCAAGAAAAAGATGGAGAGAGAGAAGGGGGAGAGAGAGAGAGTAGCGGGGAGGAGACAAAATAGAGCAAAGTCAAAAAAAGGCATTGTGGTTTTTAATGGTGTTCCCAGGATGTTACGAAAACCTTAACCCCAGAGATACCATGCAAATCTACCCAATGAACTTTATATTTGGAGACCCAGATTCAACCCCGTTACACGGATCAATATCTACATTTGTGACATGGACTAGTGTTACGGTTGTAAGAAGCCAGCTAACCCACCGGTGAGCAGCGTATATGCTGGCAGTCTGGAAACAGCAGGGCCAAAAGTGTTATTTCTCTTAAAAGCATTTCCCATAAATCCTTCCTCTTACGTCTATTGAACTCCTGCTCGGGCCAGCAGGAACAAGCCCCATTATGCATTTATGGGATCCTCCTCCCGTATCCTGTCCCAAATTGTGCAAGATCATTTAAGACCTTGGAAGAGAATGAACAAATGTTTTAGCTGGAAATGCCAAAATTGCAGAGTATGTTACAACCGTGCCAGATTTTTGGCCCTGTTTTCCATTGGTTTAGCAGTCGGCCCTTGGGTAAGAACACCCACTGTCTGAAAAGGTGACTGACAACCGGCGTCCTTAAATGAACCAAGATGGCCGCTAGTGGCATAGTCCTAATTGCCATCTTGATTACAGGTAGTCCTCGACTTACAGCGGTTCGTTTAGTGAACTGTTTGGAGTTACAACAGCACTGCAAAAAGTGGCTTTTTCATGCGTACGACCATTGCAGCATTCCCATGGTCTCGTGACTTATATTCGGATAGTAATAGCACTTAGACTTATATACCGCTTTACAGTGCTTTGCAATCTCTCTCTAAGCCAGGGGTGTCCAAACCTGAGAACTTTAAGACTTGTGGACTTCAACTCCCAGAATTCTGGGAGTTGAAGTCCACAAGTCTTAAAGTTCCCAAGTTTGGACACCCCTGCTCTAAGCGGTTTACAGAGTCGGTCTCTTGCCCCCAACAATCTGGCTCCTCATTTGACCCACCTCGGAAGGATGGAAGGCTGAGTCAACCTTGAGCCTGGTGGGAATTGATCTGCCAAATTGCAGGCAGCCGGCAGTCAGCAGAAGTAGCCTACGGTTCTGCACTCTTAACTGCGCCACCGAAGTTGTATACTTGGCAACTGGTTCATATTTATGACGGTTGCAGTGTCCGGGGTCATGGGGTCATCTTTTGTGACCTTCTGGCAAGAAGAGTGAATGGGAAAGCCACTTAACAAGCGGATTAGTAGTTTAACAACCGCAGTGATTCAGAGTAACAACGGTGGCAAGAAAGGTCGTGAAATGGGGGCACAATTCACTTAATAGACTTCCCACTTAGCAAGAGAAATTCTGGGCGTAAGTCAAGGACAAGCCGTATTTGGAGGACTATCCAAGTAGTCAAGGCTTCCCATCCTTGTTGGCTGGTGCTTCTTCTTAACGTTGACTGATGGATTTTGATATCGCATCTCCCGTAGAGCTTTGATGAAAGGTTGCCGATGTGTGGAACTCGATTGTTGGGATGGCCCGAACGCAGAGCCGGTCATCTACCACGGTTACACGTTTACGTCCAAGATCCTCTTCAGTGACGCCATCAAAGCCATCAAAAATTACGCTTTCAAAGTAAGGGTTGCTGCCTTCTCTTCTAAGCCAGAGGACATGCTAAGATTTCTAAAGATTTAAATATAAAAAGTGATTAAATATTTCAAATGAGAAGGTTAGACAGTGTTGCTCTGCTCCTTAAATTGATTTATGACCCATATATGACCTATTACTTGCTGTTTATATGGACACTGTGAGCTTATGCCCCAGAGACAAGTTCCCTGTGTGTCCAATCACATTTGGCCAATAAAGAACATTCTGTTCTATTCCTGTTCCTATCCCTTATCCCTGTGATGGCAAACCTAAGGCACACAGGCCAGAGGTGGTACGCAGACCCCTGTCTGAGGGCACGTGCGCAGACGCCAGATGCTCTTCTGGTCCAAAAAACCGGCCATTACTGCACCGGCCAACTGATCTTTGGGCTTCCAGTGCTCCAGTGTGCGCAAAGACCAGCTGGCTGGTGCGCATGCACATTCCAGGAACCCAAAGACCAGCTGGCCGGCATGCACATGCACACTGGCCAGCTGGTCTCCGGGTTTCTGGCGCTCTTTGGCGGGCTCATGCATGCAAGTTCTGGTTTGGGCACAGTGCCAAAAAGGTTTGCCATCACAGCTCTATCCCTATCCATCTCTATCTTTATTCCTATTGTATTCTTATTTCTATTTCTACTAAACCAATATTTAATCTTGTCCATCTCATTGTTTCATATTCCATTCCATTCTATCTTCCATTCCATTCTTCCATTCCATTCTGTTCTATTCTATTCTATTCTATTCTATTCTATATTCCATTCCGTTCCGTTCCTATATTCCATTCCATTCTATTCTATCTTCCATTCCATTCCTATGTTCCATTCCATTCCATTCCATTCCATTCCATTCCATTCCATTCCATTCTATTCTATTCTATTCTATTCTCTTCCATTCCATTCCATTCCTATATTCCATTCCATTCCTATATTCCATTCCATTCCATTCTATTCTATCTTCCATTCCATATCTTCCAGTCCATTCCTATATTCCATTCCATTCCTATATTCCATTCCATTCCATTCCATTCCATTCTACTCTATTCTGTTCTATTCTATTCTATTCTATTCTATTCTATCTTCCATTCCATTCCTATCTTCCATTCCATTTCATTCTATCTTCCATTCCATTCTATCTTCCATTCCATTCCTATATTCCATTCCATTCCATTCCATTGTATGTTCCATTCCATTCCATATTCCATTCTGTTCCATTGGCATTCCATTCCAATGGTGAAATCACCCATATTATTTTTAAATTCCCTGAAGGTTGAAATTCTCTGCATGTAATCAAGACCCATTGTTCCTTAACGTAGGTTGTTCAGGCTTGTTTCCTTTCCACACAGATCTCTCCGTATCCTGTCATTATATCTCTGGAGAACCACTGCAGCCTCAACCAGCAAGAGACTATGGCACGCCACCTCCACTCCATTTTGAAGGACACATTGCTGGTGGTGCCAATTGATTCCAAAGCAACCAGCCTGCCTTCCCCAGAGGTGAGCTTGGTGTGAACTTGGTGGGCTCGTATTCACAGAGGGATAGAATCAAGATCACGTGAAGTGTTAATACCACTTTATAAGGCCTTGATAAGGCCACACTTGGAATATTTGCATTCAGATTTGGCTGTCAAGAAGTAAAAAGATGCCGAGGCCCTAGAAAGAGTGCAGAGAAGAACAACAAAGATTATTATGGCAGGGGTCCCCAGCCCCCGGTCCAGGGGTGAAATCCAGCAGGTTCTGACAGGTTCTGGAGAACCAGTAGCGGAAATTCTGAATAGTTCGGAGACCCATTAGCGGAAATTTTGAGTAGTTCAGAGACCCGTTAGTGGAAATTTTGAGTAGTTCAGAGATTCGTTAGTGGAAATTTTGAGTAGTTCGGAGAACCGGTGGCAGAAATTTTGAGTAGTTCGGAGAATCGGTAGTGGAAATTTTGAGCAGTTCAGCGAACCGGTAGCAGAAATTTTGAGTAGTTCGGAGAACCGCTAGCGGAAATTTTCAGTAGTTCGGAGAACAGGCAAATGCCACCTCTGGCTGGCCCCAGAGTGGTGGGAGTGGAGATTTTGCAGTATCCTTCCCCTGCCACGCCCACCAAGCCACGCCCACTGAGCCACAGATCCCACAGAACTGGTAGTAAAAAAAAAAATTGAATTTCACCGGTCCGTGCGAAGGTCATCCTTGCTGCTGTTTAAGACACGTAATATTAAATACATACTTTTCTTATCAAACTTTTCTGATATCATCCCTAATAAAAAAATAGTTCAGGTTTGAAATCTTCCTGTTTCCCTATGATCTTTTCTATCCGTCTGTGTATTTTTGCCCTTTTTCTTTTTGCTTTAACACAACTCCACCACATATGATGAAATGTGTCTGCTTGTTTTTCACACTGCAGCATCACCAGAGTTATATGATCAAAATTCAGATGCTTGGCAATTGACTCATATTTATGACAGTTGCATTGTTCCCAGGGTGACGTGATCCCCTTTTGCGACCTTCTGACAAGCAAAGTCAAGGGGGAAGCCATATTCGTTTAACAACCATTTGACTAACTTAACAACGGTAGAGATTCACTTAACCCCCGTAGCAAGAAAGGTCATAAAATGGGGCACAGCTCACTACTTACTGTCTTAAATACTGTCTCCTTGGCAACAGAAATGTTGCGCTCGATTGTGGCTGTAAGTTGGGAACTATCTATAATCAATTTTTGTTATATCTCCTAGCAATTAAAAGGGAAAATTCTTGTGAAAGGGAGGAAGTTAATTGCAGAAACGGAAGAAGTTTCAGATGAAGATGAAGCCGCTGAAATGGAAGACGAGACTGTGAAAAGTGAGGTAGAAAAGAAGAAATTGGTAAGTTTCCAGGTACATGATCTACACAGGTAGTCCTCGACTTATAACCATTCGTTTAATGACTGAAATTACAACAGCACTGGGGGGAAAAATGCCAAAAACCAGTATTTATTTTCACTTTCTGGCAAAATTGCTCATTAGATACAGTGTCCTCCCTTAACGACTGCTGCAAAAAGTCCTAAAATTAGGTGTGGGCATGTGACAACCTTCTTAATGACTAACACAAACTATTGCTGTACGTCTGGGCTGAATTATGTCTATAAATTGAGAACTACCCGTAAACCTGAAGAAGACACAGAGAGATAGCTGGTTTAACAAGTTTCATTTGAAATGTGAAACGTGAGTAGGTCCTGGAAATACTGCATTCAGCTTTGGTCACCACATTGCAAAAAAGATGTTGAGATTTTGTAAAAAGGGCAGAGAAGAGCAGCTAAGATGATTAAAGGCCTGGAGAGAAAAACATAGGAAGGACAGTTGCAAGAACTGGGTAAGGCCAGTGTAGAGAAAAGAAGGACTGGTGGTGGTGGTGGTGGTGGTGGGGTGATAAGAGTGTTACAATATTTGAGGGGCTACCACAAAGAAGAGGGAGTCAAATTATTTTCTAAAGCACTAGATGGCAAGAGAAGAAACAATGGATGGAAACTAATCAAGGAGAGGAGGAACCTGGAATCCAGGATAAAATTCCTAACAGTGAGGACAATTAACCAGTGGAATAGCTTGCCTTCATAAGTTCTGGGTGCTCCTCCATCACTGGAGGTTTTTAAGAGAAATCTGGACAGCCACATATATGAAATGGTATAGGGTCCTCTGCTTGAGCAGGGGGTTGGACTAGAAGACCTCCAAGCTCCCTTCCAACTCTATTCTGACTTATTGATTCATGTGGCTGCTTTAATGAGTCAGTCCTTGACCAGGGCTGCTTTAAAGAGGCATTATTGCATATTCCAAAGCAGTTTGTCCGAGTAATCTTTAGACAGGCTTGTGATGAGGCTGGTTGACCGTTTCTCTCTCATTCTCTGCTAGAGCGACAAGCTAAAGCTAGCCAAGGAGCTGTCAGACACTGTCATCTACTGTAAAAGCGTCCATTTTCAAGGTTTTGCTGAGCCACAGCCTCATGACGAGATGTGCTCTTTCAGTGAGGGCAAAATCCTTAAACTGGCTCAGGAATCAGGTACGCAGCATCTTCTTAATGCTTTTGGCAAACGATTTTGGAATATAACTGAATAGGCAGCATTCCTGATCCAATACTCATTTTAAATGGATCATTCTTAGTACAGGTAGTCCTCAACTTACAACTGGCTGTTTAGTAACTGTTTGGAGTTCTGACAGATCCCCTCCCCCTCCCAAAAAAAGAGACTTAAGACACAAATTGGAAATTCCAATGGTATCCCCTCCCCTCCCCCTCATGTCACTGCATTTTGGGTGCTTGCAGCATCCTGCTATGATATAACCAAGAGTTACAATATTTTACTGAAAAACAAGTGTTTACCGTATTTTTCGGAGTGTAAGACGCACCAAGGTTTTGAAGAGGCAAATTAAAATAAAAAGTAGGTAGATAGAGGGATAGACAAGGAGACAAAGTGAGAGAAATACAGTAGGTAGGGGGAGAGAGAGTAGTTAGGTAGGTAGGTAGGTAGATAAAGGGAGAGAGAGAAAGAGTAGGTAGATAGGTAGGTAGAGGGATAGAGAGAGAGAGAAATAGAAAGAGATAGATAATTCAGTAGATAGGTAGGGAGAGAGAGAGTAGTTAGGTAGCTAGGTAGGTAGATAAAGGGATAGAGAGAGTAATAGAGAGAGAGAAATACAGTAGATAGGTAGGGAGAGAGAGAGTAGTTAAGTAGGTAGGTAGGTAGGTAGGTAGGTAAAGGGATAGAGAGAAATAGAGATATATAGAGAAATACGGTAGGGAGGTAGGGAGAGAGAGTGTGTGTAGGTAGGGAGGGAGAGGGATAGAGAGAGAGAGAAAGAGAGTAATACAGTAAATAGGTGTTTCTGTTGCCACAGCACTCAATCAATGTAATTCTCGTCAATCAATTAAAGAGCTTTCCAAAAGAAAAAAACAAAGTTTGTACACTCTGCAAACCTCCCCAAAACGGGCCCATTTTTTCTCCCCCAAAAGGCATGAATAGCCTTTGGGGGGGAGGCTTGCAGAGTGCTCCTGGGGGGTAGGGGCCCCAAAAGCAAGCAAATAACCGGCCCATTTTGTGTCAAAAGAATTGCATGCATAGCATTATGGAGGCTTATAGAGTGCTGCTGGGGCTGGGGAGGCAAAAAAAGGCCCGTTTTCTGCTCATTTCTGCCCTCCCCAGCCCCCAGGAGCTCTCTGAAAGCCTCCATAAGGGTATGCACAGCCATTTTGGTGAAGGGGAGGCATTTCGGGATGCAAGAAATGCTGTATTTGGTGTATAAGATGCACTCAGATTTTCAGCCTCTCTTTTGAGGAAAAAAGGTGCGTCTTATACTCCGAAAAATACGGTAGTTTTGGTTTCCGGTAACAAATGTCTACTGTAGACAATGAATTTGCTTAACAAGTATAGTGTTTGCTTTACAATTGCCACAATTTCTCTCCCTCCCTCCTTCCCTCCCTCCTTCCTTCCTTCCTTCCTTCTTTCTTCCCTCCCTCCCACCTCTTCTCCCTTCTTTTCCCCCTTTCCTTTTCCCTTCTCCCCTCCCCTCCCTTCCTCCTGAACGACTGTATTTTTCAGAGTAGAAGATGCACCTTTCCCCCCCAAAAAAAGTCGGTGAAAATCTTTGGCCTCCCAAAACTCCACTCCCGCACATCCCATTTTTTGCAAAAAATGGACGTGCAGAGGGTTTGGGAGGCTACAAAGTGCTCTTGGGGGCTGGGGAGGGGGAAAACCCAGCAAAAAACAAGCCATTTTTTGCTCATTTTTGCCCTCCCCTCAGCCCCCAGGAGCACTTTAGAAGCCTTCCAAATCTTATGCATGCCCTGTTTCTGCAAAAAAAAAAAAAACGAGGCATGCAGAGGATTTCGGAGGTCTGCAGAGTGCAAAAGCTTTTTTAAAAAATTTGCCTCTTCAAAATCTTGGTGCGCCTTATACTCCGGTGTGTCTTATAGTCTGAAAAATATGATAGTAACTTTTGAACCATTGATTTGATCAAATAGGAGGGCTGCAGAAAATATTGGGGGCTAAGGAAGGACATTTCTGATTGCCTTCCAAATAGTCCAAAAATTGCCTTTCTCACGAGTCTGGCAGTGCTGAGAGGGCTTTGTAGTCTTCTACAAAGACTTCCTCCTGGACAGGAAATAACTTGCAGCCTTTCAGAGGTCGTCATGACTCAGATAGCTGCATTTTGTATGCACCAGTTAAAAACCACCTTGTAGCTATTATGATTTGGCCTGGTATTAAATCCCATGAATTATGGGTTGTTTGGGAGCACGATGGCTCAGCAGTTAAAGACACTGAGCTTGTCAGCTGGACAGTTGATTGGCCAGGTTCGAGACCCGAGTGCCACATGACAGGATCAGTTCCCCTTTCTTGCCACAGCTGGTAGTTTGAAAGCATGCAAATGCAAGTAGATAAATAGGTACCACCTGAGTGAAAAGGTAAGAGTGTTATGTGTGCCTTTGGTTTATAGCCATGCTGGACAGAGGTGGTATTCACTTATTTTTCCTGCCGGTTCGCAAATGTGAGTGCGCATATGCGCATGTGCACGCTTTACTAGCACCACATGTACTCAGCTTTCCATGCATGTGCTTTGGCTTAAAAAAATAAATATAATAATAGGCATACAGCTTTAGATTTCCACTACAAGGCTGGCTCCCTTAGTTAATACTCAAAATTCAGATCGGATAGGGGAAACCTTTACCTTATGAATTGCTTATCCAAATTTCTCCGTTTTCTGATCCAGAATATTGAATATATAGGGTGTATATGCAGGTCTTGGCATATTCGGGTCTTTTCCCGTGTAAGGTTGAGAGTATCTTAACGACGTTTCGACAAGGTCCTACTCGCCATCTTCAGGCTGGTCCCTTCGGCTTCGTGCTTGTGCGAGCAGAGCGTGATCGGAACTGCCGTCTTTCTATAAATATTGGTGGGGTGTGTGGAGTGCTGGCTTTGTTGCTTTAAGTGGATTGGTTGGCTGTTTTGTTACAGCTTGATTAGTTGATGGAGTTGATGTATGCAGATTAGACGGCTGTTTCATATCCTGTGTGGCTGAGGTACTGGCTGTGTGTCCATTAGTCTTTTGTGTTGTAACGACCTGGGTAATAGGCTGTGTGATGACATCCTGAGCTCTAGAGTCCTGTGCTGCAACATCCTGGGGGGTTGGCTGCGTGGTAACATCCTGAGCCTTTGTGTAAGTAGCCAACCTCCCAGGATGTTGCAATCATGCTTTGCTCACACAAGCACGAAGCCGAAGGCAACAGCCTGAAGACGGCGAGTGGGACATCATTGAAACGTTGCCAAGATACTCTCAACCTTACACCGGAACAGACCCGAATACGCCAAGACCTGAATAACTAAATATATATTTATTTATTCATGGGTGTAGGTATATATGGCGTCCTGAGAGAGAGGGGTAATTAAAAAATGTATCTATTTCTTATTTTTCACCAAGGGATTGACCTAATACATCATAATGTCCAGCACCTAAGCAGGATCTATCCAGCAGGTTGGAGGACCGACTCGTCCAACTATAACCCTGTCGAGATGTGGAACATGGGTTGCCAGATAGGTAACTATATTGAAGATACATCAGTGGTGGGATTGAAATTTTTTTACTACCAGTTCTGTGGGCATGGCTTTGGTGGCTGTGGCTTAGTGGGCGTGGCAGGGTAAGGATACTGCAAAATCCCCATTCCCTCCCATTCAGCTGGGACTCGGGAGGCAGAGAATGGTGATATAGTGCTTTTTTCAAGAGGCAACTGGACTTTCTTGCTTTTTTCTTGAAGACGTTTCGCTTCTCGTCCAAGAAGCTTCATCGGTTCAGACCTAATGGTGAATCAGACAAAACTGAAGAAGCTCCTTGGATGAGAAGCGAAACGTCTTCAAAGAAAAAAACAGAGGAAGTCCAGTTGTGTTTTGAAAAAAAAAGCACCTTGGGGACAACCGTGACCTGGATGGATGAGAATCTCCATAGACAATAGCTGCTAATGAAGTCAGCTAGATAAAAATATGATTGGTGTGGTAATGATGAAGATGAAGATGAATAGCCAAAACCACTGACTTACCTTTGTTCCTACATTTCCTCCCAGTTGCCTTGAATTTCCAGTCCAGGTGCTCGGAAATGGATATCCACCAGGGTCGATTCCAAGAAAACGGAGGCTGCGGCTATATCCTAAAGCCAGAATTTCTTCGGAACGAGCAGTCCAAATTCAACCCCAGATCCATTACGGAGGGACCGTGGTACCACCCTAAAAAATTCCAGGTTAAGGTAAGAGTGGAGAACACAATTTCATAACATGCAGTTCTCCAGCATATCTGCCTCTGAATAGGGTAATTTTTGCCTCCAATCTACAAGAGGTATCCAAAGATGTTAGGAGTGCATACAATTGCTTATGGTCCAAATATCTGTTTTATATGTGAAAGTCTGCGTCTTCTGGATTAAAAAGACAAAAGTCATGTATGAGTGAGAAAGGGGGATGTTTTCCAACATTTTTAGAAGTCCCCAAGTCTGTCACCTTCTCTTGTTCTTCTGTTTCAAATCTTAAATAGAAGTTTATACAGTTCTGCTCTTACAGGCAAATAATTCAGTCCTTGAGTTACAACTGAAGTGGAGCTTACTCATTACAGTCATAATGGTTGTAAAATAGGGTCGGTCACATGACCAAACCAATTTTATGACATTTTGGTGGGGACATTAAGGGATTGCTGCAGTCATTAAATGAATCCATGACATGGTTTGGCTGAAAATTAGAAGAAATGGTCAGCAAGAGAGTTTAACAGATTAACAAGAGTTGGAAGGGATCTTGTAGGCCATCTAGTCCAACCCCCTGCCCAAGCAGCAGACCCTACACCATTTCTGATAGATGGCAGTCCAGTCTCTTCTTGAAAGCTTCCAGTGATGAAGCTCCCACAACTTCTGAAGGCAACTTCTGTTCCATGCGTTGATTGTTCTCCCTGTCAGAAAATTTCTCCTTATCATGAAATGTGATCACATGACTGCAGGACATTGAAATAGCTATAATGCTGAGTGCCCAAAGTGTGGTGGTATGACCACTGGGGAGGATGGCCATCAGAGCTTTGGACCCAGGTTGTAAGATCCCCTTTTTCAGGCGGTTCATAACTCTGAAGAGTCGTAAGTCGAGGAAAACCAGTATATAATCATTTATAAATAGTTCCGTTTCAAATTTTGTTTTGCAATTTCCAATTCCTGTATTAAAGCTTTCTTTTAGCTGAGAATATGAAAACTGCAGGTAGTCCTTGACTACGACTACAGTTGAGCCCAAAATTTTTGTTGCTAAGTGAGACACTTGTTAAATGAGTTTTGCTCAATTTTACAAACTTTCTTAAGTGGTTAAGTGAACCTGGCTTCCCCATTGATTTGTGCTTCTCAGAAGGTCGCAAAAGGGACATTGTAATTGTCATAAACATGAGTCAGTGGCCGGGTGTCTGAATTTTGATCATGTGACCATCGGGATAATGCCATGGTCATAAGTGTGAGTAATGGTCATAAGCCACTGTTTTCAGTGCCATCATAACTTTGAATGGTTCACTAAATGAATGGTTGTAAGCCGAGGACTGAAAATGACATCCTTCTGCAGGGAAGAGCCCAAGTTTGAAAGTCTGCTGTGAGTGCAAAACATACCGTTTTATACTTAAAACCTTTTCTAATTTCAAAGGAATTTGTTTCACGCTCAAGATGAGCCATGTCGAAATCAAAGTGAAATAATACAATATATACTTTTTCTGCACACACTTATGGAACTGAGAATTTGAAGGTTAGGGTGGGCTTAGGACCTCTGCCAAGAAATTGAGACCTTGATTTTCTCTTTCGACTTCCCTTTTCTCGCAGATCATCTCTGGCCAACAACTGCCAAAAGTCAACAAAAGCAAAAATTCCATTGTGGACCCCAAGGTGATTGTGGAGATCCACGGGGTTCAGCGGGATAACGGGAAGAACCAAACAAAAGTTATTGATAATAATGGTAAGAGGAATGTCTGTGGAGATTCTCAGTCACCCCAGGCCATGGTTATCCCAAAGGTGCTTTTTCAAGAGGAAACGAGACGTCCTTGTTTTTTTCTTTGAAGACGTTTCACTTCTCATCCAAGAAGCTTCTTCAGTTCTGACTGTATGGTGGAGGAAGGAAGTGACTTCAGTGACTCACAGAAAGAGTACTAATGACCAGAATATAAATCTTTCCATTTTCAATCATTCAGTCAGAACTGAAGAAGCTTCTTGGTTGAGAAGCGAAACGTCTTCAATGAAAAAAGGAAAAAAATCTATCCATTCATCTATATCATCTGTCTGTCTGTCTGTCTGTCTGTCTGTCTGTCTGTCTGTCTATCTATCATCTATCTATCTATCTATCTATCTATCTATCTATCTATCTATCTATTCATATCTATCTATCTATCCATTCATCCATATCTATCTATCTATCTATCTATCTATCTATCTATCTATCTCTATCTATCTATCTATCTATCTATCTATCTATCTATCTATCTATCTATCTTATCTATCTATCTACCTACCTACCTACCTACCTACCTACCTATCTATCATCATCATCATCTATCTCTATCCATCCATCCATTCATCCATATCTATCTATCTATCTATCTATCTATCTATCTATCTATCTATCTATCTATCTATCTATCATCTATCTATCTATCTATCATCTATCTATCTATCTATCTATCTATCTATCTATCTATCTATCTATCTATCTATCATCATCATCATCATCTATCTCTATCCATCCATCCATTCATCCATATCTATCTATCTATCTATCTATCTATCTATCTATCTATCTATCTATCTATCTATCTATCTATCATCTATCTATCTATCTATCTATCTATCTATCTATCATCTATCTATCTCTATCTATCTATCTATCTATCTATCTATCATCATCATCATCATCTATCTCTATCCATCCATCCATTCATCCATATCTATCTATCTATCTATCTATCTATCTATCTATCTATCTATCTATCTATCTATCTATCATCTATCTATCTATCATCTATCTATCTATCTATCATCTATCTATCTATCATCTATCTATCATCTATCTATCTATCTATCTATCTATCTATCTATCTATCTATCTATCTATCTATCTATCTATCATCATCTATCTATATCCATCCATCCATCCATCCATCCATCCATATCTATCTATCTATCATCTATCTATCTATCTATCATCTATCATCTATCTATCATCTATCTATCATCTATCTATCTATCTATCTATCTATCTATCTATCTATCTATCTATCTATCATCATCTATCTCTATCCATCCATCCATCCATTCATCCATATCTATCTATCTATCTATCTATCTATCTATCTATCTATCTATCTATCTATCTGTCAATCTATTTATCTATCATCTACCTACCTACCTACCCACCTATCTACTTACCTGTCTAGCACCTACCTACCTAATAAATGCATATATATAAATAAAAATTAAAAATTATAAAGGTGAGATAAAATAAATAAACATTTGGTTCTGCTTTGCTTTTGCCCAGGTTTTAATCCAGCCTGGAACGAAACATTTGAGTTTGAAATTGACGTACCGCAACTTGCCCTGGTCCGTTTTATGGTAGAAGACTTTGATGCCTCAACAAAAAATGATTTTATTGGGCAATTCACAGCCCCTTTCACAAGTCTGAAGCGAGGTGAGTATTTTTTATTTTTTTTGGGTAGCTTTTTCACCCAGAACACCACTGTTGGTTCAAAGGGGAGAGGGTTGTTTTCCTGGCCTGTTGGTGTCATGGAAAAGTTTAGGGTATTATAATAATAATATAAATATTAATTTATTTAATTTTTAATCAAGTTTATATGGGCCATCCTTTGTCCTGGAAAATAACTTTGGGTGGCGTATGGCAATCTGATAAACAATAAATATAAAACAATTATTACCTAAAACCGTTATATAATAACTCTTCAAAACATTCATATGTTATTTATTAATCAAATTTATGTGGTTGCTTGTCTTGTGAAAAATGAGTGTGTAGGGAGCAACAATCCAATAAAACAATAAAAGCAAAACGATCATTACCTACAACTGCTGTATAATAATAATGATTTAAAAACACTAATTAAAGTTTCTTCCATTCATGGTTACAAGGGTTATTTTATGGGGTAAATTCAGCCAATATCAAATGCTAAGGAAAGCCAAAACCAAGATTTTTATTGTAATAGAAATAACCAAAATCCAAGAAAGTCTTAACAATTTTGCACATTACATACAATTTAATGTGCACTTTACACATGGGTAAAGCCCCACTTACTACAGGTAGTTCTCAACGTAGGACAGTTCATTTAGTGACGTTCGAAGTTATAACAGCATTGAAAAAGGTAAATTATGATCGTTTTTCACACTTACGACCATTGCATCATCCCCATGATCAAAATTCATACGTTTGGCAACTGACTCATACTTATGACCATTGCTGTGTCCCAAGGTCATGTCTGTCAAGCAAAGTGAATGGGGAAGCCAGATTCACTAACTTAATAACGACAGTGATTTACTGAACAACCATGGCAAGAAAGAATGTAAAATGGCGTAAAACCTAACAATTGTCTCACTTGGCAACAGAAATTTGGGGCTCAATTGTGGTCGTAAGTCAAGGACTACCTGTACTAAAGGACTCTTATCTCTTAAGAGTCACAGGCAGTCCTCAGCTTACAATTGTAAACAGAAATTTTGTTGCTAAAGATGACCGTTGTTAAGAGAGTCATGCCTAATTTTATGATCCTTTTTGCCATGGACATTAAACGAATCATTACTTTTCTTAAATAAATCGCCCAGTTGTTAACCAAATCCAACTTCCTCTTTTGACTTTGGAAACCAATCAGGAAGGTCATATATGGTGATCACAGAATTGTGAGATTCCACAACCGTTGTAAATATATGCCAGTTGCCAAGTGCTTGAATTTTGATCATGTGAGGACTCTGGGGATGCTGTGACCAAATTAAGCGCGAGGGAAGTTTTCTCAGTGCCATTGCAACTTCAACCGGTCACGAAACGAATGGTTGTAAATTGAGGACTATTGATTTAATGGTGTATATAGTATGTATATTTCATGCTGGCTGGGGAATTCTGGGAGTTGAAGTCCACAAGTCTTAAAGTTCCCAAGTTTGGACACCCCTGGTATATTCCATTCAGTTGAAAATTTACTGCAGATCTTGAGGGATGCTACTATGGAAGTTTTCTCAGAAGCTGAAAGAAAAGAATTTGGAGGCAAGTGAACCGATAAAATTGGAAATTAAGTGAAGGATTTTAGACTTTTCAATAATTTCTTCTGTCTCCCCTTCTCCAACTTCTCCAGTTCTTCCAGTTCCCAAGCTTGCCCAACATTTTTTGCCCATTGAGCAAGATTTTACCTCACTGGGCAAAATCCCACAAGGAAAAGCTGGATGGGAACGATGGGTATTTAATTAAGCACCTTGGGAGCTGGTTGTTATGAAGCAAGAGTCCTTGTTTGGGAGCATATCGCCCTCTACTGTCCATAAAAAGGAATTGCAACAATAGTTTTAAAAAATCGATTTACAACTGTCTGACCGTTGCAGCAATCCCACATTTAACAACTTCCTTCCTTAGCAATTCAAATTCTGTTCCCATTTTGGTTGTAAGTACCTGTGGTATGTAAGCTACCTGCAATTCATGTACATTTCTTTTTTAAAAGTTAAAAAGTCCTGATTATTCTGGGGAACAGTCCCAGCAATGGAAATATTTTTGTGTGTGTGTTGGAATGGATCCTTTTGGATTATTCTGAGTTCACTTTGAGGATATAAATCAATGTTTCTAAACCTTGGCTGCTTTAAAATGGCTGGGGAATTGATGCTGACATATCCTAAGGATGCCATAGTTGAAAAACAGCCTACTAAGCCTATTAAATGAGCAAACTACTCATTGCAGAGGTAGCAATGGTACCTTAGTTTTCGGATTTTCCTTGCTGAACCAAAGGAGTGTGATTATTACTACGGAAGAAATCAAGCCTGTTTTTCATCCTTTGCTTCTAAATTGCTCCTTGTAGCAGCCCTTTCTGCAAAGTAATTTTCAAGCACAGAAAACGCAGGAATCTTGCCCGATCTATTGCTGATGTTGCAGTTGATTGGATCATTTTAATTTAGGTTGTCCATCTGATTTTTGTTTGTTTGTTTGTTTGGATTTATATGCTGCCCTTCTCCAAAAGGACTCAGGGCGGCATACAACATTAAAAAAAAACACATCCCAAAAGTTAAAAAAGATTAAACCCATTTCCAAAAAAAAACAAACCGAATTTAAAAGACAATACATTTAAAATTTTAGCCTTTTTATAGCAGGATTCTAGTTTTGTAAGCCATCTGGAATCTTTTTGAGTTCAGTGGCCTATAAATGATGATGGGTGTTGTGGCCCACCAGCGACCAGCGGATCTGGTAGCAGATTCGGACAGTGAGGAGGTTGGGGAGGAACATGGGCCAGTCCTGGAGTCTGGAGAAGGCTCGGAGGAGGGCTCTGTGTCGGAGGCAGAGAGGGGGCCAGGACCGTATGTCAGTTATCAGCTGCCTTCGGAGTCTGATATCAATGGGGCAGAAGAACAGCTGGAGCCTGTTCCCAGTGTGCGCATGTGCAGAGCTGCCAGGAGAAGGGAACAGCTAAGGAACAAGGGTCAACTCGGGAGTAAAGGCACAGGTGGACGGTGAATGGCCCCTCTTGTAGGGAATAAAGAGGAGCGAAAGAGGAGTGAAATTTGCCGGAGACAATTAGTTCAATTCATTAGGGTGAAGATCTGTTCCTGATTTCTTGCCAAGTAATTGCTGCTACAGCTTGGCGTTTGGAAGATATCGGCCTGGCAGCTCTCCAAGCCTGATAAAGGTCTGTAGTTGTGAAATATCTTGGAAGACTGTTTTCCAGTACTTTGCTGGAGAGGAATTCCCTTTAATCTAAACAAAAGAGGTTTTATTGGGACAAGGAGTTGGCTTCATGCTCTTGGGAAGCCTAGGTGAGAACAATGGGCATAAATGTGACAGTGATGACATCTTCCCAATTTGGACAACTTTGATGCCTAGAGATCTATCAAAAAAAAGTGGGCTGATACTTAGCTCACCAGCAATTAAAAGATGCCAAAAGAAAACAAATATTAATGCTTCTTTTTCTTTTTTCTTCCCCTTCTCAAGGCTACCGCCACATTCACCTTTTGACAAAGAATGGAGATCAGTACCCATCTACCACACTTTTTGTGCATATCAGCATTTGGGACAATTGTTAAAAAGAAGAAACAAACTTCAGGGAATGCACAAGCAATTTCTCTCTCTCTCTCTTTTTTTTTTACATTTCCAGACAGACTTTTGGTCCCCATAGCCTGGCAAAGAAAAAATACTCAGCTCTTCGGAGGCAGTGTGTGGTGACCCATTTGCGCCTTAATGCCAGTTGAATATTTAACATTGGAAAACAGCTAGAAAAATATTGCCTTTTAAAAGTTGTGCTTTAACTTTTAATCCTAGTTCCTTTTCTAGGGCAAAAGAAGCAGCCCACAATTCTCAGGAGCTCTTACTGGTGTTGTAGGAGGAATAGTAGTAATAAAGAGTAAATATGTTTTTTTTTTTAGGTTTATTTTAATGCAATCTGAATTACGTTTGCACTTCCCCAAATTTTATGTTTTCTGGTATGACAGTGCAAGTGTCAGTGGGAAAAACACACATTCCCTGTGTTAAATGAAGGACAATTGCTTTATAAAAAGTGGGTGTCAGAAGGAAGAAACTGTTTAGGGAAGATATGAAGAAAAAGAAAAACGTGTACATCTAGTCCTTAACTTACCACTATTTGTTGAGCAATCAAAGTTATAACTGCACTGAAAAAGTGATTGACGTCCAGTCCCCTTACTTATGACTATTGGAACATCCCTACCATCACATGATCAAAATTTGGGAGCTTGGCAACTGGCATGTATTTGTGACAGTTGCAGCTTTTTCAGTATTACATGATCGCATTTTGGGACCGTCTCAGCTGGCTTCTGTTAAGCAGAGTCAATGGGAGAAGACTGGATTCACTTAACATCTGATACACTTAACAACCATCAGCGACTTGCTTTACAACCAGGGGTAGGTTGCTGCCGAGATTGCTGCTGGTTTGCTGTGCACATGCACAGAACATTAAGAAATGATTAAAAACCAAGCAAGCAACGGCTGCGGAAACCAGGGAACCGGTTTGGTGAGCAAGTGCCAATTTCCACTACTGGTGGCAACGCACCTCTGTTTACAACCATGTCAAAAAAAAAGTTATAAAATCAGGGGCGACTCACTCAGCAAGACAAATCCTGGTTCCAAATGTAGTTGTAAGTCAAGGACTACCTGTACATTGTTTTAATGCAAACTTAAAATATTTGACGGCTTCCTCAAAAAAAGACTCCCAAATTGGGAGAACGGGAAAAGGAACCTAACTCAGATTTGATATACAGGTGTGATCTTAGGATCAACCTGTGGGATCATCAAAGTGCCTTTGCTTCTGTGCTCTGCATTGCTAATCCTCATTGTTGCTAAACTCCATCTAAGATTTATTAATTTTATTGTTATCCAGGGTATTTATTTATAGGGGGAAAATGTCCGGACCAAACATAATTTCTAATGTTGTTTTTTTCCCCCTTACCAGAGGGAGCCCCCTGGTGGAGTACTGTGAAGCCGTTACCTTGGCAACTTCACTGCGCTGCACTAAAGAAGCCATTTTACGGCAGTACAGTAGAAGCCATTTTAAAGCATAACAGGCTGCAACAGAAGACACACCCCAAGGGGTGTTAAAGGTGTCTTACCCCCACCATATTTGTTTCCAGAGATTAAGTCATCTGTGTACCAAGTTTGGTTGGAATTGCTTGAGGCGTTCCAGAGTTAAGCTGGAAAACACACAGAGAGAGAGAGACGTTTATATATATGTGTGTGTTTGTATGGATAGATTAATTTCCTTTTGGGGGACTCTTAATTTGTCAGTTCAGCACATATGTTATGTCTGGAAGAGTGTTAAGATAAAGGTGAAGGCTTCCCCTATCCAATTGTGTCTGACTCGTAAGAGACAATGATCAGTCATGAGGAAAATCATGATTAAGAAGGAAGTTACAGGGATCAATGACCAAAAGCAAGAAATATTTTGGTAGATAGGACAGGACCAGCCAATTTTCAAGAATGCTAATCATGACATCTTGGATGGGGAATGAGATAGGAAGAACCCTAGGAAAAAACCCCACTTTAGATGCCTTCTAATCTTAATTTTTGTCATTCGCCCTTTAATCCTGGATATTTTTTTGAGTTGCATTCACTGGTTGATCTAATCCAGCAGGTGGTGAGATATTTATAGGAATGACCCCGAAAGTCTGTAGAGATTGTCTGTCATCCAGATCATGGTTCTACCAAAGGTGCTTTTTTTTTTTTTCAAGAGGCAACTGGACTTTCTTTGTCTTTGCTTGAAGACGTTTCGCTTCTCATTCAGGAAGCTTCATCAGTTCTGACTGTTTGCCGTTTGAAAAAAAAAAAGCATATTTGGGATGACCCAGAAAATCTTTTGAGATCCATGGTAATCAACCTCAATTTTGAAGAACAATGTTATTTTTCTCCAACCTTACTTCTTCCTTTTGCCACATATTCCCAATAGATTTTTTTGAAATATTACCAAGTTTTTCTTCAGTGGAAATTGCAAATATTAGCACATTCAACAGAAAGACTTAAGTTGTGACCATTTTTTTTAAAAAAAATCTGATTTTAAAAAGGGTACATTGGAAAACTTGGAAAAAGTTTTATAGAAAATTGGACATATGATTCCTACAATTTCCTCTAAACCGCTGTTTTGAAAACTTGGCTGCTTTAAGATAAGTGGACTTCAACTCCCAGAATTCCCCAGCCAGAAAGGTCATTAAAATTGCTGTGACTTAATAACTGCCTTGCTTAACAATGGAAATTCTGGCCCCAATTGTGTTCATAAATTAAGCACAATCTGGTATTACAATCTATTGTTTTCAATCTTGAGCACTTGAAGATGTGTGGACTTCAACACCCAGAATTCTCCATGCTGCCTGAGGAATTCTGGGCATTGAAGTCCACACTTCAGCTGCCAAGGTTGAAACACTAATTGTTGGAATTGTCCATTCATCCCATTTTTTTTAAATAAACCATGCATAGCCATGAGAGTTTTCTACAGGAATTCCTATAGTAGAACGCCACATTTCCAACCATGGTTAGATCCTGTTGAAATAGGACTCACCACAAAGTAACCAGGACTAAACTGGGATATTTCCAGAGGTTTAATTTGGTATCTCAAAATGGATTTGATGATCTGCCCTTCTTGTAGTTATAAAATAGGTAGAGGTATTTTCAGGGTGTGGTAAAAAATAATAATCAAAGAGGCTGGCCATATTGTTTGATGCCTACAATAGTGGCTACCATCTTGGTTTATTATTATTTTTACTCCACCCTGCGGTTTCTAATTCTGATCAGTTTCTTCAGTCAGGAAATGCACAATATAAAGGCTTTCACAACTTTCCTGTAACTAGCATACATTCTCCCAGAAACTCTTTTGACTTTTCACTGGCATCACTTACCTATTTTTCCCCTTGAGTTTAAATGAGCAACAATAAGGACTAGTAACTTGACCAATCAGAACCTCAGGATGCTTCTTATAAGGCCAATATTGCATGTTCTGTCATTTGCTGCATCAGCAAAGTAGAAGTAGACGTATAGCTTGATTTTTATTTTATTTTTATAACTGCAAAAAATATCCTTTTATTTTTTTTGAGGGAAAAAAATCGTTAGCTGTGTCCTCACACTGTGTTTTTGACTTCTGGCAGTTTTGTGGTTTGGGATCTGGGGTAAACACAATGGTAGTGGATTAAATCCAGGCTTAGTTAAACTAAAGTAGAAGTGAAATTAAAGTATGATGGATTCCAGCAAGTGGATATTCGGTTGATAGCATTTTATTAGTAATGAGCTGTAATTTAGTTTAAACCTTGATTACAATCGCGGAATTATTTTTGAAGGAAAATAAATTGTGAGATTGTTTGTCTCTGTAAATGTTTTGTACTTGCTGCAAATGTATGCAGGATTTTTCTAAGGAGAGTGTTTTATTCCAAATGCAATGGATCGGAGCCGAAACTTAACTTTGATTATCAAATCTAAATGACTTAAAAGGAATTCTTTCAAATCCACCTGATGAATATTTGAATGAACAGAGTTGTTGGCAGTGCTTAACAGTGATTTGTGATATACTGTGATATAATGAAATCTTTAATAAAGTTTTTTTTTCTTTGAACTGTTGAAAATGAGAATTATTCTAGAAAAATTCTAGAATTGCATATCCGGGTGTTTTGAGTCAATGTCCTTGCAAATATGTACTCCAGGAGGAGTTTAAAGAAAAGTCAAGATGATAACACAGCTACAACTGAACTCCTGCCTTATTTGTATATGTTTGTAGCTCTATCCAGACTTTCGAACTCTTTCGAGCTTCCTTGTACAAAGTAATTTTTTTTCTTATGAACCTCTGCTTTTATTCCTCTGCTTTTATTAGAATTAAAAAAAACATTTATTATCCAATTAAGCAAGGTTTGCATTCTTACCTGCTTTCAGAGAAGACAGGTTTGAACTAATCCTAATATACAGGTAGTCCTTTACTTATGACAGTTCATTTAGTGACTATTCAAAGTTATAACAGCACCGAAAAAAGCGACTTATGGCTGTTTTGTCACACTTAACAACTGTTGCAGCATCTCCATGGTCACATGATCAAAATTCAGATGCTTGGCAACTGATTCAAATATATGACGGTTGCAGTCCCCCGTGGTCCCCTTTTGCGACTTTCTGATAAGCAAAAGCATTGGGGAAGCTCTAATTGCAGTGATTCAGTTAACAACTGCGGCAAAGAAAGGTCATGAAATGAGGCAAAGTTCACCTAACAAATATTTCACTTAGCAACAGAAACTTTGGGCTCAGTTATGGTTGTAAGCCGAGGACTTCCTGTATTCGCTAAGCTGGTGTTGGATATCCTGCACAAGGGAAATTAGATAAATATTGTTTTAAAGCTATTGTTTCTGGAGTTTTTATATCTCTGCTCTACTTTTGAAAAGCTGTGTCTAAATCCAGGGGAGAGCTGGGGGATGGAAAGAACTATCAATTTTGCCTGAATGATACCTTCATTTATGAAAACTTTACTATAGGAGGCCTAAAGCTGATTTCAATCATAGTGCAATTAAATGATTCACCCAGGCCCAATTTATGAAGCACCGTTTAGTTGGAAAGGGGCAAGATCATTGTTGGCAATTTTAAGACATGTACGTTCAACTCCCAGACCACAGCCATGTTGACTGGGGAATTCTGTTAGTTGAAGTCCACATGTCTTAATGTCCACACATCTTAAAGGTGCTAAAGTTGGGAAACAGTACCCTAGATAAATGGTTTTTTTAAAAAAAAAGACCTGTTATTTGTCTTTTTCTGTTTTGCAATTTGGCATCAAAGGAGATTGCAGACAGATCATGCTATTTATTTCAAAATGGCAGAGTAGTCTGGTATGTTATATGAATATATAACATATATATTGGGAGTGAATCTGTGATTAGGAATCTGTAGGATTCATGAAAACATAAGGAGTAAATTAGGATTATGTGTGTGACATACATGAAATTTCTGAGTAGAATTTGGTTTTGTCAGGATGTCAAGCAAAATACAACTCACACATCACAAAATCTCCAGAACCGTAAAGCCTACAAACTTGAAATTTGGCACGTATGTTCCTCTTGATTTCTAGGTGCTCGCTAAGAAAGGATCTTTCAAAATGACCATCAGATCATTAATATTTCTCATATAGTGTTTATATATAGTGAGTAACACATTCTGATGCTAAGGAGTTAGACATTCTACTCTCTCTCCCCATCTGAAAAGAACTCTGTTCCAACTGCCAGTTGCCTCACATTCCGTTACCTCAGTTCAAACTGGCAGATGTTCCACTCCTTCACTCAGGAGCGGTCTGGGGCTCCTTACAGTACTAAACATCAGTACCTCACCAAAACGTCTATGCCTTCCACCTATGGAACTGCTTTCTGACTCAAGGCAGCAGGAGGGATATTCCCTTATATGTTTCAAATTACTGACCACCACTGAGCCAATGGCTTGTGAACTGAATTTCTCCTGTAATAGATTACATAAATTATGTAATAGAGAATAGCTCTAGTACATAATTTCATCATAAAGCATGGGGAATCCAGCTAGTTACTAAATATATGTAGCTTGGTATAATATTATTAAAAATGTTAAAAACTGAACTAAAGAAATAAAATGGAGGGGGGAGTTTAAATCCCATCCTGGCCTGCAGTAAGAATATAATTCCACCCATTCTTCACCCATCATGACCTTCATAAAAGCCCAAGAAGTCTTTCATGGCATCCATGGACCAAAAATTGAAATCATATAAATCAGATTTAGTGTATAACTGGAACCCAAGTGTGATAACACCTTTCCTCATGTTGATGTCAATGAAGGGGGAAATGCAAAAAGGAAAAGGAAAAAGAAAACCTTTAAAAAAAATACAAATAAGGCTACTAAATTATAGTCCACTATCAAGTCTGCATTTTTTATTGTCATAATTAAAATGGAACTTTTTAGAAAAATCTGTGTTTTGATGCCTGATTTGTGGCAAGAAAGGTTGTAAAACAGGGCAAAAGTCATTTAACAAATGTTTCATTAAATATGAAACACACAATTTGGGCTCAATTGTGCTTGTAACTCAAGGGTTACCTGTATTTGCAAAATTGACCATGAATATATATTATAGGTTTCTAAGTCCTTCCCGCATTTCTGTTTGGCATCTAAAAATACAGTATGTATTGAGTTTTACTCAGTGCATTTCACTTCTTCCTTCATTTCCACCCGTTTCAGACAAGTAGTGAGTCAAATATTTTCACATACAACTATCTCTATATGTCAGTTATCTCCCAAATGGCAGCCTCATTTTGCTTCCTTTTAAGTAGAACATCTAAATAAAATAATATTTTTTTAAAAATAAACAACAATTGAGAAAAACTTTCACGTATTTCTTGTGAAAATAATGGAACAATTTTGTACTGTTTTTCCAGCTGAGAAAAAGTAGGGAATCATTTTCATTAAGATTATTATTGACCATACAGATTTCGAGAAGAGTTTATTTTTTAAATTGTCCATTTGAAGTTTGGGAAAGTTTCCTCCAAGATCCATCTTCTTTCTGAGTCAGGAAGTCAAAATAGTCAAGATGGTATAAGCCACTGAGCGATCAAAGTCCCATCAATTTTTTTACCTGCATTGACAGTTTTAAGATAAATTTGTGGCCCCATCTTAACCTTTGTGCCCCCCCCCCCCCTGTAGACAATCCTGTTTTCAGGTGTCACCAACTACTCGTCCTTTTGTTCAAAACAATCCGAAATGTTTCTTCTCATTTTGCTGCTTCCATGTAGGCATCTGGTAGAATGCATCCTTTGTCTTCCCAAAGATATCCAAAAATTCTGCATCAGATAGGAAGTACTGCAAAGAGAACCAAAAAAAGAGAGAGAGATCCCCTTTAATGGATTATTCTTCCTTTACTAACAAATAAATAATAAGACGTAGTTCACGACTTTCAACTATTTGTTTAGTGACCGAAAAAGGTGTCTTGTGACTGTTAAGTGAGTTTTGCCCCATTTTACAACCTTTCTTGCCTCAGTTATTAAATGGATAACTGAAACTGTCATAAATACATGCCAGTTGCCAAGCATTCGAATTTTGGTCATATGACCATGCTGCAATGGGCGTGTGAAAAAAAGGTCACTTTTTTTCAGTACCGTTGTAACTTTGAACAGTCACTAAATGAATGGTTGTAAGTTGAGGACTGTCTGCAAATAGATCCTCAAATTGGAACACTTCTGAAACTGGTAGAAGTTTCCTCTTGACTGTGTTAGAAAGAATTTCTTAAAATGCAGAATATCTTTTGGCCCTTGGGGTGAAGTTTTCAGGTAGACGATTGTGTAGCACCACTACAACTCCAAACTTTGAAAATTATGTTCCTTTCCAAAATCAATATATTGGCTACATTCACACGTGCTGTAAATGCTCTCCTAGGATGAACCCTGCACTCCACAAATATAGGGTCCTCCTTCAGAACTTGGAGCTGGCCCTAAATTAAAAAAATATCCAATTTTTTTTAATTCTATTATATCTTTGGATATTCTTGGCCATCCAGGTCATAGTTATCTCAAATGTGCCATTTGAAAAGGCAACTGGACTGTTCTTAACCTCGAGGAGGAGGAAGGAGAAGAAGAAGAAGAGGAAGAAGAGGAGGTGGAAGGAGGAGGAGGAGGAGGAGGAGGAGGAGGGAGGAGGAGGGGGAGGAAGTGGGAGGAGGAGGAGGAGAAGAAGGAGGAGGAGGAAGAAGAAGAAGAAGAAGAAGAAGAAGAAGAAGAAGAAGAAGAAGAAGAAGAAGAAGAAGAAGAAGAAGAAGAAGAAGAAGAGGAGGAGGAGGAGGAGGAGGACGTGGTAGGAGGAGGAGGAGGAAGAAGAAGAGGAGGAGGAGGAGGAAGTGGGAGGAGGAGGAGGAGAAGAAGGAGGAGGAGGAAGAGAAGAAGAAGAAGAAGAGGAGGAGGAGGAGGAGGAGGAGGAGGAGGAGGAGGAGGAGGAGGAAGAAGAAGAAGACGAAAAAGAAGAAGAAGAAGAAGAAGAAGAAGAAGAAGAAGAAGAAGAAGAAGAAGAAGAAGAAGAAGAAGAAGAAGAAGAAACAACACATTTTGCTTCTCATTCCAAAAACTTAATCAGTTCTGATGGCGGGGGAATGGAAGGATGGGTGAAATACCAACAGATACTAGTACAGTACCATTCTTAGGGTGTTCTCTATTCACAACTTTATCTGAGGCCTTCTCAATACTGAAGTTGGCACAATCCTTTTCCAGAGGCTACCAGAGTAGAACTGTAATCACCCACATGTTGTATGTGAAAAGGATGCAGATACACCATTGTGGGGTCCTCTGAGGTTGGTTGTTTTCTTGCAGATATTTCATTACTGAACTAGGTAACATTATCCGTGCTAGAAGGGAGTGGGATTTGGAGAGAGGAGGACGAGGAAGCAGAAGAGAGGAGAGAGGAAGAGAAGGACTGTGGGGTCCCTGGTGCTCTCTGAGCTTGGTTGGATATTTCATTCCTGAACTACATAGATAATATCATCAGGGCTAGGAGGAGGAGGATTGTGCGATCCTTTGCCCTCTAAGCTTGGTGATTTTCTTGGAGACGTTTCATTACCAAACTAGGTAGCATCATCAGTACTCTGTAAGAAGACCACTAAGCTCAGAGAGCACCAAGGAATCCACAGTTCAACACTGAGCTACAGATATTCTCTTTAATACTCCATTTCTGAAAAAGTCAACCGCCCTCCCCAAATATGGCCACAGCCTCTGTGAAGAAGGCCTAGTTACCTTCCCTTGTTATTGGGATGCAGTTCATGAGTGTCTTAGAACAAACATCTGGGCAGGACCCCAAAATTGTACATTGTGTGAACCTACCATTACATTAATGCTGATTGGGACATCCCATCCTACCTCCTTTTTTGTGGGATCCACCCCTTCCGGAAGCTCCTCCACCGTCTTGTTAATCAGCAGATCCCTAGGAAATGTACCAATCTCATTTGCTTCTTGCCAAGCTGTGTTGGTGTTGTTACAGTTACTACTATGAGTAATTGCTTGGTCATCCTGCAGACTTGACCTGGCTTCTGAAATGTCTGCGTTGGCAGTGACAGGCTTATTGCTGGTACTTCTGTGGTTGAAGTTAGCATTTTTCAGATCCTGTCGAAATAAAGGAAAGCTTGTGAAATGGAGAGGCGCTTTGTACATCAGTTAGCGGAGGAATTTTACCTACCTTAATTAATATTGGTTGATCGGATGAACCCAGGAATAATCAGGAATATAATCAGGGGTCGGATTTAGCCGGTTCGCACCGGTTCGGGCAAACCGGATGCTAATTTTGCATCTGGTTCGCCAAACCGGTTGTTATAAGGACCGGCTGGCCCCGCCCACCCCTCCCCTCCCCGGAGTCTCCACGCAGTCCATTCATAATGCCAGGTAAGTACAGGGCCCTCGTGGAGGTTCTGGGAGGGTGAAAAACAGGCCACCCGGAAGTTCCAGAAGTCTGGAAATGGGCCTGTTTCCCGCTTCCGTAGGGCCTCGGGAGCATGGGGAGGCAGTTTTCACCCTCCCAGAGGCTCGGAGAAAGCCTCCAGAGCCTGGAGAGGCTGAAACCTTGCATCCCGCCATGAGGAGGTGGGGTAGGCCATGCCCCCCCAAGGCTATGCCCGCTCAGCAACCGGGCTAACATTTTTCAATCCCACCCCTGAATATACTGCAATAAAAATAAAACCCAACTGCAGGCTGCTTGTCTGGGCCACACATCTTCAGCAACATGAAGATGTGTGGACTTCAACTCCCAGAATTCCCCAGCCAGCATGGTTGTCTGGGGAATTCTGGGAGTTGAAGTCCACACCTCTTCAAGTGCCCAAGGTTGAGACACAATGCCTTACACACACACAACCCAATCATGGTGCCAATTGACGGAAGCAAAACTCACACCGTGAGACAGAAACCAAGGTGGTATCTGTCTACACCTTCAACCCAACCCTTAAAAATTTAGCAACTCACCACACCAAAACAAATACTTTATTTAACAATGCAGAATAAAGCCAAACCTGTCAGAGAATGATAACTTACAAATACGTTGGTTAAATTTGAGCATGAGGGCAAGGATGGTGGGGAAGAAAACTTTGTGGTGCCCTTTGTTTGTAAACCTAAATATTTATTTATTTTGCTTAATAGCTAATCCAGGGCTGGGTTGAAGGAATGAGAAAATCAATAACAGTTATTTCATTAAAGTTCTGCATGTCAACTTGCTTGCTCGGTTACGAGTTTACCTGCTCTTCTGCCTACCCCTTATGTAGTGTTTCTCAACCTTGTGTGGACTTCAACTCCCAGAATTCCACAATCAGCCTGCAGGGATTTCAACTCCCATAACTTCTCAGCCAGCCTGGATGGATTTTGCCACTATAAGGCAGGGCATGCCAAAACAATTAGGCACACATTTCCCCTGTGCCATCACTGAAGATTTGCTAATTATAAGTATCTCTGTTTACATCATCTATGTCCTATGCATATGTATGAGAATATCGTTTTCTCTTCCTTTCCTGAAAACGTAAAATAAAAGCTGGGGGGATATGACCTCCCAGATGACCCCCACTCTGTTAAGGACCTTGGAGTACTCCTCTCTAATGATCTAAGTGCCAGAGCCCACTGTAACAACATTGCCAAAAAGGCACTAAGAGTTCTTAACCTAATCTTGTGTAGCTTCTTCTCTGGTATTATTGTACTGCTAACCAGAGCATACACAACCTTTGCTAGACCAGTTCTCGAATACAGCTCATTTGTCTGGAACCCGCATTGCATAACACACATTAACACAATTGAGCGAGTCCAGAGATATTTCACAAGAAGAAGAGTCCTCCGCTCCTCTGCTCGCAACAGAATCCCTTACGCCACCAGGCTTCAAAATTTGGGCTTAGATGCCTTAGAACTACGCCGCCTTCGATCTGACCTGAGCATAATAAATAAAATTATCTATGACAAAGTTTTACCTGTCAACGACTTCTACAGCTTCAACCACAACAATACACGGGCACACAATAGATACAAACTCAAGGTAAACCGCTCCAAACACGATTGCAGAAAATACGACTTCAGCAACAGAGTGGTCAATGCCTGGAAGGCTCTACCTGACTCTGTGGTTTCTTCCCCAAACCCCCAAAACTTTAACCTCAGGCTGTCTACTGCTCACCTCACCCCATTGCTAAGAGGTCCGTAAAGGGGGCGTGCATAAGCGAACCAAAGTGCCTACCGTCCCTGTTCTACTGTCCCCATTTATTCGCATCCATTCCCTGTATTCATAAACTTGTATATACTTATATCTATTATTTTACACACGCTTGACAAAACAAATAATTAAAAATAAAAAAATATATAAATATGAATGGATCTTTTGGTCTGTAAGAGTCCCTCCCCTTATTTTCTGGATAATATTCCTCCAATGCTCACTGAATGAATGGATGAATGAAATACTCCACTGGGCCTTCATTATTGATGGCTCCCTGGTGCTCTCTGAAATTGGTTGTTTTCTTGCAGACATTTCATTATCCAAGCAAGATAACGTTATTATTGTTGACAATGTTTGTTAGTTTGGATCATGGCCAGAAGACTATTAAGGACTATCTTATTTCAATCCCGAGCTATAAATAGTTTTCTTTATTGGTACTTCATTATTGATTTGGGCATCCTGCTTTTGATTTCACATGTGCTCTTGGCTTGTAGACAGAACTGGGGTGAGTTTCTAGGAACAACAGTAGCAAAAGCAATAGCCCTTAGACTTATAGACCGCTTTGCAGTGCTTTTACAGCCCTCTCTAAGCTGTTTACAGAGTCAGCCTCTTGCCCCCAACAACCTGGGTCCTCATTTTACCCACCTCAAAAGGATGGAAGGCTGAGTAAACCTTGAGCTGGTCAGGATCGAACTGTTGGCAGTGGGCAGCGTCTGCCTGCAATACTGTGCCACCATAAGCTCAATGGCTCAACAGCAATGCAGATGGGGAAGTTGTCCTTGTTCAGATGTCCCCTTAATTCATTTGCTTTATATATTGCTCCCCCACATTCCTGGAAGGAAAGGAGGCAACCCCCAGATCCCAACCTCTGCGGTCAATCAGATAAACTCACCATTGTGATTTCTGATATGGCAGATACATCTCCTAAACTGCTCTTCATCTGTTCATATGACTTCCCATCCTAAGAGGGGAAGAGAAAGGATCATGGTTTAGAAAACAAATGGGTGGCTAAATTAAGCCACGGAGGAATGTAGCTGGCATAAATCTGAAGGACACTTTCCAGAGGCAAGGAAATGGAAATTGTACAACCAGCTTGTCCTTCTAGAAGATGCTTTTAATTAACATTTTCTCAGCCCATTAACTGTATCCTTCTTTTAATTACACTGAGGTTGGACTATTGTTATGGTTCTGGAGCTTTGGAAGGGCCTTGCAAAGTACAACTTTTACAAAATAATTAAACTACATTCAATAATTTCTGCAGGAACTTTGCTGAGGAAGGAAGGAAGGAAGATGAAAGAAAGAAGAATGAAGGGAGAGAGGCTGGGAGGAAGAAAGAAGGAAGGAGGGGGAAGGAGAAAGGAAAGCTGGTTAGAGGGAGGGAGGGAGGGAGGAAGATGAAAGAAAGGAGAATGAATGGAGAGAGGGAGGCTGGAGGAAGAAAGGAAGGAAGGGGAGAGAGAAGAAAGGGAGAGATGGCTAGAGGGAGGGAGGAAGGAAGATGAAAGAAAGAAGGAGGAAGAAAGGGAGAGAGAAAGACAAGAAGGAAGAAAAGGAAGGAAGGGGGATAGAGGGAGGGAGAAAGAAACAAAAGATGAAAAAAAGAGATGAAGAGGAAGGGAAGGAGGAAGATTTCCAATGTTCCTTGCCAGACTCCCACAAAGAAACACAGTGGGGAAGCCAGCAGGAATTTTTCCCTCTACTGCTGTTTCTTTCTCCAGCCTTACTCATTCTGTTTCTCTACTTAGGTGGGAAAATAACTCAGAAACGATGACCGAATTGGGGCATCTATGGGCTACCTACTTCACGATTAAACCTAGATTTCTTCTTCAATTCATCTTTTTCTTCTGATCTTAATTTTACAGCTGCGTTGCAATCTTCTCTATATCATCGTCATCCCCAGATGGGGCTATACACCTGGACTTCATTGCTCATCATGGTTTGCAAGACTTGAGTTTTCAATAAGACATGGGAAAAGTGTGGGTACCGGAAGCTGACGTTGCGGTGATACGATGGTCAACCTGGGGGTCTGACACTGCTGCCAAAATTCCAGCTGTAGGACGGTCCAACTGGGCCTAAACCATCCCGAAGAGAGGGTGATAGAAAGGGGCATATCCTACCGATCCCAGAGACAACCGCAAAGTCTCTGGTGATCCAGGAATAGCTCTTTTGCCAGCGGCTAGGAAGCAGCCATTAAGGCTGGTGAAACTGCTGACAGCTTCGGAAGTGAAAGTGCAGGAGAGAGCGTGTCATTCATGGTGAGATTTTTACCTTTTTTCTGATTTATGAGAACACCCTAAATGAAGAGAACTAATCTAAAATAAGGACTGATGAGAGAGAGCAAGCGGTGAATATAAGGTTACAGTCAAAGTGAAAGTTTTTACTTTTTTTCCTCTCCTTTTTGTTGTCGGAAGCTTGACTGGACTTTCTATTCAGCATAGTGTTAAATGGAGCGGGCTTTTTTCTTTTCCGTTTTGCTGTTTTTTACTTTTTGAACTGTTTGATAACTAAATTCTACTGTTCCACTGTTTAAGAATCTTTTTTTATATACAGCGGTTTAAAGTTCATCGTACTATTTTCTTTTTTCTCATTTGGCTTTTTATTATTTCATTCTTTTCTCTTAATAAGGCAGAGAACGCAATACAGAGAGGGAAAGTTTTGGATAAGTAACACTGCCACCTAGAGGCTTTGAAACTTTGTTTCTCTTTTTTGTTTGGAAAAGGTTGCTCTCCAAGGTTACTGGCTCAGCCAGGACTGATAGGAGAAGAGTTATTTACACAGGTGCTCACTCTGAAATTTTCAGTCCTTGAAATTCTGCCTGGAGAGAATAGATAACAACTGTAAGAGTAAGCCTGGAGTGATCTTGAAAGGCTCTCATTTTACAAAAGTTTTGAATTTATTTTTCTTTTGCTTAGAGAGATTTAACTTTACAAGAAACCTTGAAACTATTTCTTTTTCTTTTCTTTTTTGCTGGTGGTAGTGTTTACTTCTTTTTGCTGTGAAGTTGGGTCTCGTATCTGGTTGTTTTCAATTTTTGTTTTTTTTTCAATTGGATTATGGCATAGAAAAGATTGAAGATTCTTATTATCTTTTATCGTTTTTCTTTTTCCCTCTCACATTTTTGATAGTAGATCTACCCACTGTCTCCATTTTGCCTTCTTGTTTTACTCTTGGCTTTTTTCCCACAGAATCTTCTTCCTTTTTCTCAGCCTTTTTCTTTTCTTTTTCTTTTATCTTTTCACATTTTTTACCTTGGACCCCCCCATGGTCACTTTGGATTATAATTGACTTTTTTCTTTCCTTTTTTCCTTTTTTTAACCTTTGATTACCTCATGGTCACTCTAGATTACAATTGATTTTTATACCAAGTGGATTATAATACAGAAAATTTTGGAGATGAGTAAAAGAATAATAACCACCGGCCCTGCAACAACAACACCCTCCTTCTCACCAGCAGGAGGACAAAGATCAATACAGACAATGTTGCAACAGGAAAAAGAAAAGGGAGAGAAGGCAGTTACCTTAGAGATGATTATGCAAGGAATTCAGAATTTGCAAGTAAAAACAGATACCATTGAAAAGAGAAAAGAAAACATGGAAAAAAGAATTGAGAAAACAGAACAACCAACAGGAAAAATTGAACAACGAACGGAGAACATGGAACAAAAGGCAGTTAAAACTGATGAAAAAATTGATAGTATTCAACAAATGGTGATCAAATATGAAGATAGACTACAAAAAATTGAAGAAAAAGGTGACCAAAGAGAGAAGAAAATTGGGGAGATTGATACCATGTTTCCCCAAAAATACGACAGGGTCTTATATTTTTTTGACCCACGAAATATGGCCTTGGGCTTATTAAAGGGGGAGGGCTTACTATTTTTCAGGTGCAGGAAGCAGCTAGCCCACCAGCCCCACCCTCTCCGTCCCACTATCTGCTTGCCTGCGGCCACAATGACCCAAGTTCTCCTTGCATCCTGGACTTCGCCTGTCCTGCTTGCTGGCCACGGAACAGCTGACTGTGCTGCTCTGGCCTCGCGGGGGGCTTTTCCCCCTCCAAGGCAGCCACATCTCTTCACTAACTTGCTTTCCAGCTCCATTCTCCACTCCACGTGCAGGACAAGAAAAGTAGACTGTGTGCCTATGGTAAAAAAAATTCCAGAAAATACCTTCCAAGTTCTCGCAAAAAAAAAAAAAAATCTCACGAAGTTGGAAGTAAACTAACAAACTACTTTTCTTGTCCTGCACGTGGCAGTGGAGAATGGAGCAGGAAAGCAGGTTAGTGGAAGGATGTGGCTGCCTTGGGAGGGGGGTGGGTTAGGGATCTCTCTCACACACACCCACACACCATCCTTTCCTTGGGAGCTCTGCACAGATGCAGAGAAGGCTTTGGATAGAGCATTTGGGGGATGTGCGTCTGCGCTGAGATCCCAAGGAAAGAACGATTACCAGGAAAAGGGGGGGGGGGGATTTTGCCTCTTATGCTATTCTGAGTCTGTGCTGAGCTTCAGAACAGGATAAGAGGGAGGAAAATCTCCCCTCCCCATTTTCAAGCCGTTTGCAAAAATGCCTCATTCCGAGCCTTCAATCCTGCAATATGCTGAAGGCTCGAAATGGAACGTTTTTGCAAACCGTTTGAAAATATGGAGGGGGATATTCCTGCCTTTCCCCCATTCTGAAGGTCACAGGATAAGAGACAAAATCTTCCCTCCCGTATGCCTTCAATCCTGCAATCCTGGATAATGTGAAGGCTTGGAATGTGGCGTTTTTCAAACTCTTGAAAATGGGGAGGGGGGATTTCATCTCTTACGTATCCTGTTCTGACCTTCAGAGCAGGGGCAGAGGCAGGAATATCTCCCTCCCCATTTTCAATCCATTCACAAAAATGCCCCATTTCGAGCGTTCAATGTGAATATGCAGGTGAGAAGCTCCTACCTCCTGTAGGCATTAAAATCCATACTCTTGGGACATTGGAAGAAGCCCTGCGAGGAGACACTGCTGCTGAAGTGCAGGAAATCTCCCCCCACAACCTGCAGATCGTCCTTTCAAAGAGGAGTTTCACCAGGATGAAGAGGTGGCTGAAGGTGGCGTTTGTGTCACCTTCATCCTGGTGAAACTCCTCTTTGAAAGGACGTTTTGCAGGTTGGGGGGGGGGAGATTTCCTGAACTTCGGCAGCAGCATCTCCTCGCAGGGTTTCTTCCGATGTCCCAGGTGTGATTATTTCCATGCCTTCTTTTCCTGTTCCATGGACAGAATTGCGAGCTGTGACTGTCACCGTTAGGCAAGGAGGGCATGAGGCATTTGGGTTGTGTTGCTTGGGCTCCAGCTTCTTTTGCAGCAGCAATTGGCTGCAAAAGTGACCGGCGTTTGCTGTAGACAGAGGCCTGAGCGGCACCCGCAAATTAGCTGTTTTGTAAACAGAGCGGCCCAATTGATCCGATTAAGGGGCCAAGAAGCCCTGAGGTGACCGGGGAAGGGAAGGGCTGCCCCCTGTTCTGGCTAAACCCACCCCTTCACTAGGGCTTATTTTAGGGGGAGGGTTTATATTTTTGCCCACCGTGAAAATCTGGCATGGCCTTAGTTTCAGGACATGTCGTATTTTCGGGGAAACAGGGTAATAGACTGAGTGTGGTCGAAAAATATAATATTGGAATACTGAATTGGGAGATGGAAAGGTCTGATTTTTTTCTAAGATTCCAAAACATAGAAGAAAAAGGTGAAAACCTGTTACAAATAATGATAGAAATTTTGACAAATGCCCTAGAGTTAACCCAAGAGAAGATAGCCAATGCTATAGATGAAGCATTTATACAAGGTATGCAGCGAGAAATGACCTGCCAAGGAAAGTTTATGTAAGATTTACCAAGAAAGCAATTAGGATGCAAATATTAGGATTAGAAAGCAATTAGGATGCAAAAAGCAAGAGATAGAAAACTGGAGTACAAAGGCAAGGAGATTGTATTTTTGAAGCAAATACCAAGAAAAGTGAGAGAATCGAGAATATCAATTTTGGACTAAAATCCTACTCAAAAAAGGTGTTAATTACAGATGGTTGATACCAGAAGATTTAATGTTTGTATGGCAAGGACAAAGATATAGAATAGATTCAATTGAAAAAGCAGAAGCATTTTTCGAAGAACTTCTCAGAGGGAAGGCTGAGGAGACCGGACATAAAAAATTGGTGACAGAATCACGAGTTGCGTCTTCAGCTTCAACTGAAAAAGAAGAAGGAGCAGTAGGCGAGATCGAGATAGAAGAAGGTGCTGTAGATGGCGTGGATATTAGAGAAAGACGAGAACCTAGACTCACCAGAGCAATAAATCCTATGTATAAAACATAAATATGGAAGAGAAGAAAATGATCTCAATTAACATAAATTGACTTAATTCAGCAAATAAAAGAAAGAAAATATTTCACAAACTAGGGAAACTAAAATTGGATATAATTTGTCTACAAGAAGTGCATATTCAAAAGCAACATGAATACTTATTAAGGCAACCAAAGCTGGGGAAAATGTTTACTTCATTGGCAACCTGTAAGAAAAGAGGAGTGATCCTTTACATCAAAGATACAATCCTAGTGGAACAAATGTATACAGATGACAATGGAAGAATTTTGATGGTGGAAATTATGGACAATAATAAGAAAATGCTCCTAATAGCAATCTATGTGCCTAATGATAAGCAAGATGAATTTTACAGGAAATTTTTTACACAGGAAAATAATGGATTTGGATTACTTAAATATTTGTATGATGGGAGATTTAAATGGAATTGTAGATAAGAATATGGACTATAACTCACAAAAAACAACAGTCACATCTGGGACACGATGAAAGCCTATACCAGAGGCCTGATATTTGACTACACAAGGAAGAGAAATATAAAGAAAAGACAAAAACTTAAAGGACTTGACAATGAATATAAGGGTCTTGAAAAAGAACTACAAAACTCCCCACAAAAGAAGGACATTAAAGTAAGAATGGATAAGGTTAAACACAAAATTGGGTTAATGGAAAAAGAGGAATTAGCCCAAAAAAGTAGGGGTGCTAAACAGAATTACTTTGAAAATGCTAATAAACCAGGCATATGGTTGGCATACAAACTGAGAAAAGAGAGAGACTCAAAGAAGATACTACATTTAATGATGATCAAGGGCAAACCTGTTATGGGAATGAGGAGAAGAAAGAAATTATACAAGATTACTACTGTAAACTATATGATCATGAGAATACAGAAGATGCAGGAGTGAAACAATACTTACAGGAAGCTAACTTACCCCAGATACCCCAAGAAACTGTAACAATGCTAGAAGGCAAAATAATTATGATGGAGCTAACCGAAGCACTTAAAAAACAAAAGAACAGGAAGGCCCCGGCCCGGATGGGCTACCAGTGGAATTTTATAAGACTCTGCAGGAATCGTTGTCTCTTCCATTATTAGAAGTTATGAATGAAGTGATGTCAGAGAGGAGAATACCCAAATCACGGTCAGAAGCATATATTACACTTTTACCAAATGAGGAGGCCGATTTACTACAAATTAAGAATTATAGACCAATCTCCCTGTTAAATTCAGATTATAAATTGTTTGCTTCAATATTGGCAGAACAACTTAAAAAATACTTAAGTAGTTTCATTCACTCTGATCAAAATGAGTTTCTGCCAAAGAGACAAATTAAAATAATATGAGAATAATCTTAGATACTTTGGAATATTATGAGGCACATCCTGAAAAACAATTGCCATTGATATTTTTGGATGCTCAGAAGGCATTTGACAAGGTGAATTGGTGCTTTATGCTGTTACAACTGGAACAGATGGGCTTTGGTGAGAAATTTACCCAAGCCATACAAACTATATATTATAAACAAACAGCTAAGATAATGATAAATGGAGATTTGACAGAGTCTATTGAAATAAAGAAAGGGGTGAGACGAGACCGCCATTATCACCATTACTTTTTGTCTTAACGTTAGAAGTTTTAAATAGAAATGTCAGAGAAGGAAAAGAAATAAAAGGAATGAAAATAAAAAAGGAAGAATACAAGCTACAAGCATTCGCAGATGACTTGGTCTTCATTCTAGAGCAGCGATGGCGAACCTTTTTTGGCTCGCGTGCCACAAGTGGGGGGAGCGCAGGGGGGTCGTGTGCAAGCGTGCCGCACCCATAATGCAATGCGCGCGCCCCCAGTGCACATGCGCGCACAACGCGTGATCCCTCCCCATTTTTACATGCTTTTTTCGCTCTCTGCAGGCTCCAGAGGCTTTATAGGAGCGTGGGAAGGGCGAAAAGAGTCTCCCCCGCCCCCCCCGGAGGCCCTCCGGAGGCTTCAGGGACCATCCAGAGGCTTACCTGAAGCCTTCGGAATGCTTAAAACCACCCTCGGAGCAAACCGGAAGTGACTTCCAGTTTGCTCGGAGGGTCGTTTTAAGCGCTTCGGAATGGTCCCTGAAGCCTTCGGAATGGTCCCTGAAGCCTTCGGAACACTTAAAACGACCCTCCGACGACCCTCTGGCCAGCTGACAGGGTAGCGCCTCGCGTGCCCTGACAAATGGCTCCGCGTGCCACCTGTGGCACGCGTGCCATAGGTTCGCCATCACTGTTCTAGAGGATCCATTAGAAACAGCACCTAAATTGATAGAAAGAATAAAAGAATATGGAAAAGCAGAAGGATTGAAAATAAAGACAAAACGAAGGACAAAGAATATGCCAACAAGACAAAAAGAAGAGTTGGCGGAAACCTTGGAGATGTAAGTTACGAACAAGGTTAAATATTTGGGGATATATTTAACAGCAAGATGCAGCGCTCTTAAAGACAACAACTACTATAAACTCAAACAACAGATCGCGATGGATCTGAAGAAATGGGGAAATCTACAACTTTCGATGATAGGGAGAATATCTACAATTAAAATGAACATTCTACCTAGAATTTTATAACTGTTCCAGATGATTCCAATTAGATTAGGGAAGGAATATTTTGATGACTTAAATAAAATAGTGTTGAAGTACATATACAGGGGAAAAAAGCAAAAATAAAACTAAAATTGTTACAAGATGCAAGAACAAGAGGAGGAGTGGACCTGCCCAATTGGGAACTATATCATCAGGCAGCAAGTTTGATGTGGATTATAGAATGGATAACACTAAGGAATACCAGACTATTGACCTTTGAAGGACATTATCTATTGTTGGGATGGCATGCCTTTTTACGGTACAAGGGAACTAAAACACAGGGGTATTTTAGAAGACATTATCTATAGGAGGCATTGCTACTAAATTGGGAGAAGATTAAAAGACAATATTATTTAAAAAATCCAGTCTAGCTATCAACTATTGAAGCCTTTTCATACACAATAATATACAAAAAGGAACAAACAGTTAGATATGGTGAAATACTGAATGCAGAGGGTGAACTTAAATCTATGCAAGAACGGGAAAAGGAAGGTATAAAGTTGAACTGGTTTTCATATGTGCAAATACAATCTAGATATGACAAGGATCATAAAGATGAAGGTTTTTATGATAAAATGACTGAGTTAGATAAAATTTTGATGGGTACTGATGAAAAAGTAATTTTAAAAGTTTATGGGCACTTACTAGAGGTTAGGTTAGAAGAAGAACAAGTTAAAGGAACTATGATAGCTTGGGGGGGGAATTTTGGGCATGGGATCGAATTAAAGAAGTGGCAGAAATTGTGGTCTCAAAATTACAAAATGGCAATGTCAACAGCATATAAAGAAAATTTGTATAAGATGTTTTACAGGTGGCATCTATCCCCGACAAGAATAGCAAGAATGTTCAAGAATAAATCAAAAAAGTGTTGGAAATGTCATCAGACATCGGGTTCATATTACCATATGTGGTGGACTTGCGGAATTGGGAATTATACCAGAAATATATAATAGAGACTTGAAATATTTGATTGTAAATGTTTTAACAGCAGCTAGAATTGTATTTGCAAAAAATTGGGAAAATGAGAAAATACCAACGCAGGAGGAAATTATTCAAAATATTATGGAATGTGCGGAAATGAGTAAATTGACATTTGAAATTAGAGAACAAGAAGATGAACAATTTTATAATCTTTGGGATTTGTTTTATCAATGGTTAGGTAAAAAATCATGGTAATGGCAAAAGTGGGAGAACTGTTTATATTTTAAGAATAATAGAACAATATATGCAATACTATAAGGGTTTAGCACTGTTAAACAGATTAGAACGATGTGATGGAATGATGTATTTATGATTTCAATATATAGAATATTTTCTTTAAAATGTAGGAATAATAATTGGAGTTGAACTATTGATGCAAAATGATGTTGTATATATGGATTCAATATTTAGAATATTTTGTTTAAAATTAAGGAACAATAATTACACTTGAAAAATTGACATATAACAACAATGTACTTATGTTTATCTAATGAACAATTTGTGATTCGGTGTATAATTGTAAGTGGTGACCATGGAAAGGACGCACAAAATCTTGTAACCAAACGACACGCTATATGAAACGGAAGAAAGTTGTATGTGTTTTATGTTTTTGCTTGTTTAAAAATAAAAATAAGTTACAAAAAAAAAAAAAGACACCAGAAAAGTAATGAGCAATTTTTACTCAACGTTCAGGTGACCACAAGCTTGTTTTTGGATGAGAACAATGTATCACTCTTTACTTACACTCCACTTGTAAGGGTCCCAGGCAGTGAACCAACCGGTAAAGTTCAGGGGCTCGTGACCTTGTTTGACCATGATGATTGGGGTTGCTACGTCCCTCCCTGCTGGGTGGTTCTTCAAATATTCTCTGGCTGCAGAAATGGACTCCGTCTTTTCATAGCTGTTGGCGGTTTTCCCAACCCAAAGGAAAATCTGAAGAAGGGGAAAGAGGAAGCTAATTGGAAGGGAAAGAGCTAGATAGAGATATATTCATTCTTGATGCCATTTCATTTGAAGCTGGGAAAAAGAGTGTCCTGTCATCGCCACTAGGTGGTGCTAACACACGTTAGGACCTAACGTGTGTTAGCACCACCTAGTGGCGATGACAGGACATTAACAGTTAGATAAACTCCAATACAGGCGTGCTAGTCCTTGACTTACAACAGTTCGTTTAGTGACCTTTCAAAGTTACAGCAGCATTTTAAAAAGTGTCTTACAATGGTTTTTCACAGTTACAACCTTTGCAGCATCCTTCCTCACAGTCATGTAATCATAATTCAGATGCTTGGTAACAGGTTCAGTTATGATGGTTGCAGTGTCCCCCCCAGGATCATGTGATCCCCTTTTGCGAACTTCTGACAAGCAAAATCCATGGGGAAGCAAGATTCACTTAACAACCACATTACTAACTTATCAAATGCAGCGACTCACTTAACAACTGTGGCAAGAAAAGTCATAAAATGGAGCAAAATTCACTCAACAATTGCCCCACTTAGCAACATAAATTTTGGCTCGGTTGTGGTTGTAAGTTGAGGACTGCCTGTATCGTGGATTAGTGTTTGGCAATTTTGGCAACTTTAAGATGTGTGGACTTCAATTCCCAGAATTCCTCAGCCAGGAATATGATGTAGGTCAACGTATCTCAAAACTGCCAGATGTTATAATACAGATAATAATAATAATAATAAATTTGGATTTATTAGCCGCTCCCTTTCCAGACAGGACTCGGGGCGGCGTACAATGGAGCATATAGAACATAAAACATGTGTACAAACACATAAACATACATATATACAAAGACACACATGCACGGAGGAGGTAACAAATTACATAGACAGTTAAAAATCATCATTAAAATACCCCAATTGTAAGAAACCCAATGTACAATTAAAATTTAAAATTTAAAAAGACAGTCAGGAGGAGTAAGAAAAATTACGGTTGAGCCAGGCCAGATAATTGAAAGAGGTGGGTCTTCAGCTGTACACGGAAGGAGCGGAGATCGGAAGTAATCCTGATGTCACGGGGGAGGTCATTCCACAGGGCTGGGCCCATCACAGAGAAGGCTCTGCTCCTGGGTGTCGCCCCCCGACACTGTTTGGCGGACGGCACCCGGAGAAGTCCCTCTCTGTGTGAGCGAATTGGTCGTAGGGATGTGTGGGGCAGGATGCGATCCTGCATGTAACTAGGTCCTGTGCCATGAAGCGCTTTAAAGATCATAATCAAAACCTTGAAACGCACTCGGTAGACCACAGGAAGCCAGTGCAGCTCGCGCAGGAGAGGTATTACAGGGGAGTATCTAGTCCTCCCCATAATCACCCGCGCGGCCGCGTTCTGGACCAACTGTAGTCTCCGAGTGCATCTCAAGGGAAGCCCCATGTAGAGAGATAGTCTTCAATTTACAGCCGATTGCTTAGCAACCTTTCAAAGATAGAGCAACTGACTGGTTTTGAAGTTTGATGGCCCTTCTGGTCACGGGATTGGAATTTGGGGTATTTGGCAACTGGCCCAAATTTATGGAGGTTTGCAATAGCCTTTGTCATGTGACCCAATTTACAACTTCTGGTTTCCAGCAAAATTGTCTATTGGATATAATGGACTTTACTTAACAATGGCTCTGTTTGCAAAAAAAAAAAAACGGTGTGCAAATGTGCTAAGAAAGTCCTTTGTGATCAGTGATGTCGTGAGGTGACCTGCTTAATGACTGCCATGACTTATCGCTATAATTCCAGCTCGATTACAGTTGTAAGACTAAAACGACATGTATGTGACACTCTAAACAGTTGTAAGAAAATTAAGTGCTTTGTATATATAAGATACGTGGTTAAGTCGTGCAAGTCAGCCGGTTCTATCCAGTTTGGGCAAACTGGTAGCGGTAGCAGCGGGAGACTCCGCCCACCTGCCCAGACATCATCACGCCCAGTTTCTGACGCTCTGCGCATGCGCACTCACATTTACGAACCGATAGTGAAAGTAAGTTGGTCAAGACTTTTATAAGCTCAACTCCTGACCCCTGAATTGGAGTTCAGATCCCTAGCCTCCTGGCTAAAATTTATGGGAGTTGTAGTCCTAACATCCAATCTGGAAGACAATTGTATTTAATCCTTGTTAATGCTTGGAGGAGAGGGATTCCTCCATGCACGAGTCCAAAATTTCCTTTGCTAAGCAAGACAGTTGTTAAGCGAGTTCTGCCCCATTTAATGACCTTTCTTGCCACAGTTGTTAAGATAATCCCTGCAATTGTTAAATTAGTAACCCGGTTGTTAAATGAAACTGGCTTCCCCATTGACTTTGATTGTCAGACAGTCGCAAAAAGAAAAGTTCATATAACCCAGGAACGCTGCAACCATCATAAATACAGGCCAGTTGTCAAGCAACTGAATATTTGGTCCCATGACACAGGATATACGCAATCATTGCAAGTGTGAAAAACGGTCGTAAGTCACCTTTTTCTGCACTGTTGTAACTTTGAACAGTTGCAAAATGAATGGTTGTAAGTGGAGGAATTCTAAAGACGGATATTTCTTTCCCTTTGCTGGTTTATTGGTAGTTAGTCATTCTTTTAAGCCTCGATTTGAAAACAAAGTTCGCACAGAAAAGCTTGCATGCCCCATAAGAAGGGCCAGGCATGCAGGTTCTAGATCAAGAGTGTCAAATTCAATTTCATTGAAGGCTGCATCAGAGTTGTGTTTGACCTTGCGGGGGGGTTCAGCTCAATGTCACTCATTGAGGCTCTGTTTTCAGCCGCGATGGCTTCCTGCAGCCTCTGCCACACTGAAAACAGAGCTTGCACAGCCTCCCCGAGCTCCGTTTTCACTGGCAGAGGGCTTCAGGAGGTCAACGTGGCTGGAAGAGGGATGCAAGAGGCCAACACGGCTGAAAACGGAGCTCAGGAGGGCCACGTACAGCCATCCCGAACTCCGCTTTCACTGGCAGAGGGCTGCAGGAGGCCAACGCGGCTGAAAATGGAGCTCGGGAGGGCCACGTGCAGCCCTCCCAAACTCCGCTTTCACTGGCAGAGGGCTGCAGGAGGCCAACGCGGCTGAAAATGGAGCTCGGGAGGGCCACGTGCAGCCCTCCCAAACTCCGCTTTCACTGGCAGAGGGCTGCAGGAGGCCAACGTGGCTGAAAACGGAGTTCGGGAAGGCCACGTGCAGCCCTCCCAAACTCCGCTTTCACTGGCAGAGGGCTGCAGGAGGCCAACGCGGCTGAAAATGGAGCTCGGGAGGGCCACGTGCAGCCGTCCCAAGCTCTGTTTTCACCGGCAGAGTGCTGCAGGAGGTCAATGCGGCTGGTAGAGAGATGCAGGAGGCCACGTGCAGCCCTCCCGAGCTCCGTTTTCACTGGCAGAGGGCTGAGGTGAATTTTCCCCATTTTACTACCTTTCTTGCCACTGTTGTTAAGAAAATCACTGCAGTTGTTAAGTTAGTAACATGGTTGCCAAGTGAATTTTGATTCCCCATTGATTTTGCTTGCTAGAAACAGCAAATGCCCTACAGGCAAGTCAATTGCCAAGCATCTGAATTGTGATCAAAAATGTTTCTGCCAACCAAGGTCAGTGGGGAATCCAGATTCACTTAACAACCATGTTACTAACTGGATGCTGCAGTGGTTGTAAGTTTGAAAACCAGACATAGGTCAGTTAAGTGCTCCCTGCATCCTGCTGCCAGTGAAAACAGAGCTTGCATGGCCTCCCCGACCTCCGTTTTCACTGGCAGAGGCTGCAGGAAGCCATCGCGACCAAAAACGGAGCCCAGGCGGGCCACACACAGCTTTGCTGGCTGAGGAACTCTGGGCTTTGAAGTCCACAAGTCTTAACGCTGCCAAGGTTGGAGACCCCTGCTCTAGATCATCCATCTCACACTAACCTCTTCCCAGGTGTCCAACAGCATGACATCTTCTTCATCCAGGTCATCCTGGCCAAAATCCACTATTTCAGTCATGATGAATCGGCCGGTCTGGTTGGAGCATTCAAACAAGCGAGCCTGATACTGAGGGACTCGTTCCTGGAACCTTTCACGTCGCGGGAAGAAGAAAAAGGAGAGAGAAAAAAGAAAGGTTGAAACAAATTTATTTCCACACTCTGTGCTGGTAGAGACTCTTAGAAAAGGAAGGAAGTCAGGTTCTCGGCTCCCTGATTAAAAATGTTCATGGAGATTCCTTTTAAGATGTATTTTTTAATGGTACAAAAAATGCACAGTACAATAGGGACCACAATTTCCATGGCTAGGCAAGATGATTGTGAAGTGGCTCGTATCTGATATTATGAGCTTTTTTTTTTTTTGTCACGGTTGTTAAGTGAATTGCATGGTTGTTAAGCAAACCTGGCTTCCCCCATTGAATCTGTTTTGTCAGAAGTGATTACATGATCCCGGGGCGCTGAAACTGTAATATCACATCCTGGTGTAAGGTTTCCTAAAAATGCCCTAATTGATTCATGAATATCGAGCCAAGTTTCAATACAAAACTAGTCAATTACTAGGAGCATCATAGGCAAGATCATTTCGCAGTCAAATCTAAGCTTTGTTTGATTTATAGCTGAACTTTACCCGTTCCTTCCCTCCCCTCAGTCTGTGTCATAAATCACATTTCCCTATGAGGTGCATCCCTCCCAAGCCTTCTGCAGTAATCTGAGATCCGACTTCAGCCGACAGTATGCGTGGAATGCAGTCTCCCTCCTTCTCTCACTATGACAACGTTGGGAGTGGACACCTGGTTACCAAGTCCGCAAACTCTGATCATATGAGCATGGGGAGGCTGCAATGGTTGTAAGTGTGGGGACTGGTCATAAAAGGGGTGGGGTGCTGCCGGCATTACTGTCGGTTTGATGCAAGTGCAATTTTGCGCTCCGTGTGTGTGTGTGTGTGTGCAGTTGCCCATAAATAGGTCTGCGCATGCGCAGAACATTAAAAATTGAAAAAAAAAAACACGCTGCGCCGACTGGGGAACTGGTTCAGAGGTGTGGCAAGCCTGGGTCACTGCTGGTTCCGGTGACCCAGGCCGGCAAACCAGTACCGGTTCGGCTGAACTGGTCCGGTCCAGTAGGAACTTGCCTCTGGGTCATATGTCACTTTTTTCAGTGGTAGTGTAACTTTTGAATGATTGTAAGTTGAGGACTATTTATATTCTCTCTATGAGTGTCCTGAGACAAACATATACAATGTCTCAAGGCTTCTACAGCCAGAAGGTCAGAAGAAGGAGGAGGATGAAGAGGAAGACGGAGGAGGAGGATTAACAGAAGGTGCATTAGCAGAGTTGGAAGGGACCTTGCTGGTTGGAAGGATCATCTAGTCCAACCCTCTGCCCAAGCAAGAGGAGGAGGACAAAGAGGAAGAAGAGGAAGAGGAGGAGGAAGAGAAGGAAGAAGAATAGGAGAAAGATGAAGAAGAGGAGAAGGACAAAGAGAAAGAAGAGGAGAAGGAGGAGGAAGAGGAGGAAGAAGAAGAAAAGAAGGAGGAGGGCAAAGAGGATGAAGAAAAGGAGCAGGAAAAGGACAAAGAGGAAGAAGAGGAAGAAGAAGAGAAGGAGGAAGAAGAGGAAAAAGAGGAGAAGAAGGAAGATGAAGAAGAAGAGAAGGAGGAGGAGGAGGAGGAGGAGGAGGAGGAGGAGGAGGAGGAGGAGGAGGAAGACAACTGTGGGATCTTTGGTGCTCTTTGAGCTTGGTTGCTTTCTTGGAGACATTTCATTACCAAATTAAGTCACATTATCAATGTTAGAAGGGGTTCATGGAGAAGAGGAAGAGGAGGAGGAGGAAGGAGAAGAGAATGTGATGTAACAAGCCTCTCGATCTTACCTCTTGTCACTGGCATAGGGCGCTTTGCCTCCAAGGGCAAACCAAAACTCAGCTGGTTCCTGTCCTTCCAGAACGGTCTGTTTGTCCCACTTGGAGATGACATCTGCCACAGTCTTTGCCATCTCTCGCTCATCCCCACTGCATCCCTAACAGAAAACCCAGGTCAAGGTGGATTTAGTCACTGCACCCTCTTCCCAAAGCCCATCATCCTTTAAGGCAAGTGGATAATTGTCCTTCCAAAGCCACTCCTAGTTCCTTACACTTCCTGTAGCTCCCGGGTTTTCTCTGATCCCGAAAATGTGAGCAGACACTTGCAAAACACGACAGAAGAACAGACGGACGTTCTCCTTATAGCTTCACAACCTAACTCCCCCCATTGATACAAGAGAATTAGAAAGAACATCAAAGAAGGGCCTCTCACAGGTACCTATGGATTTGATTTTTCTTCCCTGAGTGCAAAAGTTCTGCAGATTAACAGAGCTGGAAGGGACCTTGTAGGTCATCTAGTCCAACCCCCCGCCCAAGCAGGAGACCCTACACCATTTCTGACAGAGGCCATTCCAATCTCTTCTTGAAAGCCTCCAGTGATGAAGCTCCCACAACTTCCGAAGGCAACTTCTGTTCCATGGGTTGATTGCTCTTACTGTCAGGAAATTCCTCCTTATTTTTCAGGTTGAATCTCTCCTGGGTCAGTTTCCATCCATTGTTCCTCGTCTGGCCTTCGGGTGCTTTGGAAAATAGCTTGACCCCCTCCTCTCTGGGGCAGCCCCTCAAATATTGCAACACTGCTATCATGTCTCACCTGCCACATCGTACTCGGTAAAGGTCTCGGTAAATTTGCGGGATCGTATCCTGCCCCATACATCCCTGCGACCAATCCGCTCTCACAGAGAGGGATTCCTCCGGGTGCCGTCCACCAGGCAGTGTCAGAGGGCGGCGCCCAGGAGTAGGGCCTTCTCTGTGATGGGCCCAGCCCTCTGGAATGACCTCCCCCCAGATATCAGGACAACGACCGATCTCCGCTCCTTCCGCACGAAACTCAAGACCCACCTGTTCCAACTAGCCGGCCTGGCTTAATCAGAACTTCTAACCTCCCTGGCAATTTTAAACTGTATATTTAAATCTTTTGGGTATTTTAATTGTTTTAATTGTATTAATTTTATTGTTATTTATTTTAACTTTGTGGCTTTTACTTTTTGTATTGCTAATTGTTGATGTATTTACCTCCTCCATGCCACATGCCTTTATATTTGATTGTACGTCGCCCCGAGTCCCTTCGCGGAGAGGGCGCGACTGATAAATTGAATCAAATAAATAAATAAAATAAAATAAAAAATAAAATGGGAGAACTAAAGTGCACATTTCCCATTTCCAAAAATAAAAATAAAAATCAAACTGACATGTTTCCGGCCAGAGGATTTGACAGATATGTTCAACAACAACAATGAATAATGTGAGTGGCACAGTTCCTCACCACTTTGAGATGGGTTAGAGGCAAAACTGAAGCTTACTTTCTAAACATGCCTTAAAATAGTTTTCAAAAATTCAAACCGCTCTTTCCCCGTGCAAGAAAGATAAAAATTCATAGATGAACCGTAAGGATTGCCATTTATAGACAATTAAGGGTAATTTAAACCAAGATATGGAAAGATGGAGAGGGAACATGAGATATACCTACAATGGGAGACTACTGAGATTTAAAGACAGAATCACAAGGTGGGGGCGTGTAAGGATGCATTGTTATATAAATATAATGACGAAAATAGCTGGGAATTATAACCAGGTCTACATCTCGGCCAAAATGAGGCAGGGTGTTTGTGTGTGTGTTAAAAGAATAATGACTATATATGTATACTTTGTTTTCTCTCTTTAAAAAAGAAGATATATGTTAAAATTAAATATATATATTGAAAAGGAATTATAAATACCATCAACGTAAAATGGCGTTTGCTCAGAAACTGAAATACACCGAGTAAATGAGATGAAGAGTGTGAAGTAGAGGAGAGAGGTAAGGGAAGAAGAGAAGGATAGGAGAGAGGGCAGGGGGGAGGAAGAGGAGGAGAGAAAGGAGGAGTGGAAAGGGGAGAGAGGAGGAGAGGAAGGGGAAGTAGAGAAGAGAAGGGCGAAAGAGGGAAGAAAGGAGGTAGAGTGGGGGGGAGGAGAGAGGGAGAAGAAAGTGATGGATAAGGTACGAATATGGTGTATGGGGAGCAGAAGAGCCAATAATTGCTTTTGGGAGTTAATGGTAAGACTAATTGATGCAAACAATACGATGTTGGCTATGTAATAGTATACATGTGGTTGTATGTTATGAAAACGGAAAAATGAAAAAAAAACTTTTAAAAAAATTCATAGATGACAGGTTCCCTTCCAACTTACATCATCAACCTATTCAGCATTGCCCTATAATGCAGGGGTCCCCAAATCCAGGGCTGCGGACTGGTACCCTAGGAAATGGGCGGGGGAAGCAGTGATGGTATTCAGCTGGTTTGGAATGGTTGCAGGTGGCCAGCCCGGTGCTTATGCCGTCCTATTTAGCCACATTTTCTAAGCTATGTGTATGTGTGGGAGCCACGCGTGTGAGCAAAGCACATGCGTGGAAGGCTGCATGCACTCATGGAATGCCGGTGGTATAGTGTAATCATGTGAAACCCACCTCTGCGTAGACGCAAAGTGCATCTTCATCCGTGCTTGTGTGGGATCTAGGCAGAGCACAAAACCATCCCCTCCTCCAGCTACAATTATAACTACAATTGAGCCCAACATTTCTGTTGCTAAGTGAGATAGTTGTTAAGTGAATTTGCCACCCATTTTACGACCTTTCTTGCCACCGTTATTAAGAGAATCACTGCAGTGGTTAAGTTAGTAGCACGGTTGTTAAGTGGATCTGGATTCCCCGTTGAGATTGCTTGCCACAAACTGCAAATGCCATAAATACAAGTCAGTTGTCAATTGATCAAAATTCAGATGCTTGGCAATTGACTCGTATTTATGACATTTGCATTTTCTGGCAAGCAAAGTCAGTGAGGAATCCAGATTCACTTAACGACCATGTTACTAACTCGATGCTGCAGTGGTCGTAAGTGTGAGAACCAGCCATAAGTCAGTTAACGGCTGTAAACCTAGGGCTACCTACATCTGGATGCTCCTTCCACAGACTGCCCCTTGCAAGCAGAAAGCTAGTGCTTCAAGATCATGCTTTGCTAGTGATGAGCCAGATATCTTGAAAAACTAATTTTCCATAGCCACACATGTGTTTTTGATGTTTTGCAAGCGAGGTATTTTACAAATACCTCCATAATTACTGGAAGCCAAACAAAATCCAGTAATGAGATCAATTAACCCACAGCCTTGTCAACTTTAATAATTATATGTTCGATGGATACGCAGCCTGTTGGAACTAGTATCCTTCTTGAAAACATACCTCTTTTTAATCTGTCCACAGGGTGGGGGGGAAGATATCTTCAGGGAATGTAGGTGTCGCTCTCTTTTCCCCCTCTTTTCTTTTCAAGGTACTTTATTTTGTTTGTACAGACTACGCCAGTGATGGCTCACCTATGGCACACTCGCCACAGGTGGCACACGGAGCTCTGTCTGCGGGCATGAGCCCTCGTCCCAGCTGAACTCCACCCCACATGCCTGTACACCTCCAGCCAGCCAGCTGATTTTCGGGCCTCTGCCACACATGCGGGAGATGTGCACACATGTGGGAGGGGGGAGGAGGGTCACACGCACATGCGCAGGGGAGCAAAGGGGTGTGTAGCACGCTCCCCTGCCTTATGCACCATTTTTGGTCCCAGGAGGCTTCAGGGAGGCCTGCTAGGCTGAAACCGGAGTGCGGGGGGATGCACATGCACAGTGTCATGTGTGCATTGCACTATGGATGTGGGCATATGTGTGCGCAATCACATGTATGCGCACTTTCAGCACATGAGGACAAAAAGGTTAGGCATCACTGGACTACGCCATGAATTCATAAGGAATTGGTTCCGGCAACTCTGGCTCTTCTTTGCCGTTGGTTCTAACTAAGGGGGCTTCTCTTGGAGGGGCAGGCTGGCGTTTTAACTCAAACCAAGTTTCCTTTCCCTTTGGCGGTGCCCTGCCAGCTCCAGTGCGCGTGCGCACATTGGTGAGCTTAGTTTCGGCCTTGATTTTCAGCCATTTTTCTCCCTCCGGAGGGCGAAAAACTGCCCAATGTGCCAACCGGAAGTCCGTTCCCGAACTTCCGGTTTGCCCGTTGGGCTGTTTTATTCCTCCCGGAGGCTTTAGGGGGCTTTCCTGAAGCCTGCAGAGGGCAAAAACCACCCCAACACACCTCCCAGAAGTCCGGAAGCTTCAGCGAGGCCTGCGCGCATGGATGCGGGGTTGGCTGGGGGTTGTACGCATATGCGTGGGTGTGTGTGTGCACGCATGCACGGGGCAAGCATTGCACTATGGGTGTGGGCACGTGCACATGCGAACCCCCCTGTGACCCCCGCTTTTGGCCCACCTCGACAAAAAGATTCGCCATCACTGTTATATATTCTTCCGGTCTTGCCATGGTAACATTTGTGGAGCATGCCTTTTGGAACTGTCCCCATGCCCTTAATATCCACAATATCACCCTTCTTCTAGATTCACATGTAGGTAGCAAGATGTTACCTACCATGTTTGCGAAAGGGTCTTTGGGAACATATAACGCGTCCCTCTCTTCTTTCCCCTTGTGTTTGTCATCTTGACTGGTTGCTGCCATATGGCATCCACAGGCCAAAAAAAAAAAAAAAAACCCAGGTGTAGCGCTCTTAATTCATTTACCTTTCCACACCACAGGTAACACTCTTGGTTGGTCTTGAGAAGAAAGACATCGTTGGAGTTGAGAGAGGATGCTCGGGCCGGGACCTCAACCGTTTTGGTGTTGAATTCATTGGTTCCCCTCACTTGGAAAAGCTGCACAGTTGCTTCAGGTTCTGTCTTCTGACCACGACTGACGCCTCCCTAGAAAAGTCAACCTGATGATGAAATATGGTGACCCACAACCAAACATTGTAAGTGCCAAAGTGATGGATGCTGTATGATGCTTTTCCCCAACGAGATGGAAACGGGAGCATTGTAGATCAGAGGTGGGGAACCAATCCCCTTTTATGACTTGTGGATTTCAACTCCCAGAATTCCAAGCGGGCTCAGGTATTTTGGGAGTTGAAGTCCACGTCGTAAAAGGTCCATAGTTCCCCACCGCTGTGATGAAGTTCACCCCATGAGGCAAAGGAAATCCCTAAGAGAGAGCATTCTGATCAACATCTGCCTAGCTTCAAGCCACAAGGTTGAGGAACACCGATATCCCCAATAAGCTGTTTCTTCCTACCCAATAAAGTAAACAAGATCAGTCACCTTATTCCCAACAACAAAATAGCATCTATGTAATGACAGGATAGGCCATCCAGATGTTTTGGGCAACATAGTGTAGGAAGTTAAAACCCAACCCTCTCCTAGAAAAATGAAATATCCTGGGAAATATTAAAAAGGCAGAATATTATATTTCCCTGGATGTGAAAAGGGAGAAATACGTTTTTAAAGACAAAGTAGCTTCCTACAGCTTCCTGCCCCCTCTCCACCTTTGTCGACGAGCCATTAAAGCCTGAGCTAGGCTATTCTACATAACGAAGGTGGGATTAGCCTTCTACAGAAACTCACCACAAGGCACCTGGGAAAATTGCATCAGCCAGCAAGGCATTCAAATTTGGACTCAAAGCACAGCCTACAGAATTGCCCCTGCATGGCCCCACAGGAGCCTGGCAATCAATCAGAACACAAGATCAAGATCAAAGGCCAGAGAGGGCATAAAACCAGGGACTTTCAGCATCTCTTTTTGTTTCTCTTCTTCACCCAACATCTGAAAGCATGTGATTCCCCCCTTTTCTGTTCAGGAGCTCAAGCCATGTGATCCTGCCCACCATTAAAACCATCTTTCCAAGCAGCCTCCATGTTTCCAGGGTCTTTCCCCACTTGGAACTGAAGCCAGAAGGACTTTCCTTCCAACAATAGTCTACCTGAGATGAAAAGAGAAGCAAAGAAAGGCTCATCTTCTGTAAGACGAAGGTCTTGCAAAGACCGTTTGTACCTCATAAATGATCAAATTTCCCTTGAAGATAGCCAGGAAATGTCGGGGTTCCTTCCCCATTGTCACTCGGACCTGGACTGGCTCATCCCCATATTTCCTGTCCAGCTCCACAGCATTGAAAGCGCAAGCCGTAACTTCGTCCACTGAAGCATGGCGGCCCTAGAGAGGAAGAGATTGAAATGGAACTCTCTTTTCCAAGATCCAAAGAAGGCGCAAAAATGGCCAGTTGTCCGAAGTTTGAGGATTGTCAGGAACACATAGAAGAAGATAAGAAGATCAGCTGAATCAGGCCATTACTGACCAGCATTTAGTTTCTCCATCTAGATGTTGCTTGATTGCTACCAAGAAGAAGATCTTTGGTCCTTGAAACCAAGGAAGACCTATGACCATGATGGCGAACCTATGAAGCGCATGCCACAGGTGGCACTGCGGAGACCTCTCTGCAGGCACCTGAGCCATTGCCCAGCTCCACCGCACATACACGCACACCTCTGCTGGCCAGATGATTTTTGGGTCTCTGCTGCTGATCGGGAGACGCGCTCACATGCGCAGGGGCATAGGGGGTCACACTCGGGGACGACGACACAGGGGGTGCAGCACCCCCCCTCACTCTGTGACCTGTTTGTGGTCACGGGAGGCTGCAGGGAGGCCTGCTAGGCCCAAAATGAGCCGTGAGGAGGTGCAGTGCCCCCCTCCCCGTCCATTTTTGGTCATGGGGGGGCTGCAGGGAGGCCTGCTAGGGCCAAAATGGGCCATGGGAGGGGTTCAGCCACCCCTCCCCCTGGCAGTCCAATTTTTGTCCCAGGTTTTGAGTCCTGAGGCAATGAAGTACGAGGAGGCTGCTGAATGTTTAACCTTTTATTAGTCGCAACAGTAACTGACAGAACAGAGCAACAAAACCCCCGGCTGACAGCTATTTATACGGATAGCTGTCAGTCGGGGAGCCAATGGGGTAACCAGGATTCTCCCGCCGGATATAAGGGCCAATCAGGGAAGGTTTGCGCAGCGCCACCTGCTGGTGGACCGGCTTGGTACACAACACCAGGAGGCTGCAGGGAGGTCTGCTAGGCCCAAAACATGGCGTGGGGAGAGGTTGCATGCTCATGTGCGGGAGGAGCACGGAGGAGTGTCACGCGCACATTGCATTATGGGTGTGGACCCGCGAGGACAAAAAGATTAGCTATCCCTGACCTATGAAGACCTATTGGTCCTCTGGAACAGGCTGCCCCAAACTGGAGATAAACTCAAACTCTTCAAAACTCATCGACCTGACTTCTCTGAATTTACCTGATTGTCCTTTAAGGTCAGGGATCATCAACTTATCTCATGTCTACAGGTTAATTAGGCGCTGTTGTGTGAAGAGAAAACATTAGTCTTCAACTTAGAGTCATTTATTTAATGACTATTCGGATAGTTGTAAAAAAAAATTATTTACAACCCATCTTCAAAATTATGACCGTTGCACCATCTCGGGGGTCATGTGATGTAGGAATAGCGGTAGAGCAACTGGGGATGGAGTCAAAAGAGGAAGCAGCCTAGAATTTCTACGTTGCCATAAACAGACCAAATCTCTTTTGAACTCTGCTAACCCTTACTTAGTGCTAAAAGAGAGCTAGTCATTAGCTGACTAGATTCAGGCATTTGGAATAAATCAGTTTAATTGGAACTGAATGTGTGGCCCCAATCATAACATGTGATCATGATTTGGGCAGTCGGCAGTCTGCTCACACTTATGATGTGAGTGTTGTGTGACCTCCACAGCTGGCTTCCAACAAGCAAAGTCAATGAGATTTGCTAAATATATTTGCAATTTGTTCAATGACTGCAGTGATTTGCTTAAAAACCATAGTAAAATACAGTTTGGTCACATGATAATTTGCTTAACAACCACATTCATTAGCAACTGAAATTCTGGTCCCAATTGTGATGCAAATTGGGGACTGTCTGTATTTTATTTTGCCTCTTCTAAATCTCTTTCCAATAAGAACTCAAGGATAGCCTTGCTAGCTCATTCCAAATCATTTCTAGTCATCAACATGTGTATGGAAATTCTCAATCATCCAGGTTAGGGGTCCCCAAACTTGGCAACTTTAAGACTTGTGGACTTCAACTCCCAGAATTCTGAAAGTTGAAGTCCACAAGTCTTAAAGTTGTCACGTTTGGGGACCTCTGATCCAGGTCATGCTTGTCCCAGAAGTGTTTTTCCTTGAAGACATTCTGAGAAGCTTCTTGGATGAGAAGCAAAATATCTTCCAGGAAAAATAAAGTCCAGTTGTCTTTTTTTTTAAAAAAAGAAGCAGCTTTGAGATGTCCTATTTTAACATTTTGTTTCTCACAGTAACTACCTTGATGCTTCTGAGATTCTGGCAGACAGGAAATGAAGATGGACATCTATTTTCTTCCCACTAGTGTTCCTCTACATCTGGCATCCGGAGGCAGGTAACCCCTAACCTGGAGGTATTATGGGGTCTTCAACACTCATAGACCTCAACTGACCTGTCTGTTATGAAGGTATCAATTCTCACCATATCACTAGCCATATCTTGTGGTCCTGAACTCCATGAGTTGATTTTAAACTTTCTTTTGTCTATTCTCAATCTTCTCTCAAATGTCAACATATGACACCCACACCCACCCACACAGTTGTGGGGTTTCAGAAAGGAATGGAAAGCTTCACCTTGTACTATTCATTCAAGCTAGGCATGATTTCATGAGTAGAGAAAGAAACATGGTTATATTTTGGCAAGAAGATAATTACCATATTTTTCAGAGTATAAGACATACCTTTTTCCCTCAAAAAAGAGGGTGAAAATCTGGGTGCATCTTATACACTGAATACAGCATTTTTGCCCCCCCCTGAACCCCTACCCCCTTCACCAAAATGGCCCTGCATAGCCTTTAGGAGGCTTCGAGAGTGCTACTGGGGGCTGGGGAGGGCAGAAATGAGCAAAAAATTGGTTGTTTTCTGCTCGTTTTTGGCCTCCCAGTCCCCAGGAGCACTCTGAAAGCCTCCTGAAGGCTATGCATGCCCTTTGGGGGGGGGGGAATGGGCCCGTTTTTGGGAGGTCTGCAGAGTGCAAAAACTTTTTTTTTAATTTGCCTCTTCAAAATATTGGTGCGTCTTACACTCCAAAAAATACAGTATGTGCCTTGGTATCAAGAATTAGCCAATTTGATTCTGACCAGAGCCTTGAATCCTCTGATCTCAGCTTTAAGCCGATCCCAAGACTGGTGACCATCTAAAAAATAGGAGACAAACATATCACCTGGGCTAGAACCCTCCTTCCACCATCACAACTATTTTTTTTTTACTTACCTGCCACATGTAGATAATGTAATGAGGTCGGCCTGACTTCGTGTAGGTGTACAAGACCAGGTAAGAGTCACCTCCATAAAACTGGCCATAAGTCTTGGGATTAACGGGAACCATCTCGCGATTCTCAATCCGCCATACCTGAAACGAACCCCACATGCAGCATTCACACAACATGAACAACAGGTACATTCAAAACGGGCAATTATTACCAGACAGGTGGATAAAAGAAGGGAGAATAGAATAGCAGAGTTGGAAGGGACCTTGGAGGTCTTCTAGTCCAACCCCCTGCCTAGGCAGGAAACCCTATACCGTTTCAGACAAATGGCTATCCAACATCTTCGTAAAGACTTTCAGTGTTGGGGCATTCACAACTTCTGGAGGCAACTTCTGTTCCACTGATTAATTGTTCTAACTGTCAGGAAATTTCTCCTCAGTTCTAGGTTGCTTCTCTCCTTGATTAGTTTCCATTCGTTGCTTCTTGTTCTACCCTCAGGTGATTTGGATTGGATTTATTTGATCTCCCGCCTCATGATTTCCAGTTGGCACCCAGTCCGTTCAAATAACAAACGTCTAATTATTTTTAGAGAAAACTATATTTTTACAGAGACACCCAGTCCTTTCGGAATTGAAGTTCTTGGCAAAGGTGACCGACAACTATAATCATGTCCAGCTGAATGACTTCAGAAACCTTCGGTCAGCTGGGATTGAGGCCACACGGTCTTTTCTTGATACCGGGATCTTTTCTAAAAGGAGGGAGCCCAACATTGGTCCTTTGAACAGGACCTGGAAGTAGGAGATCCAGAACCAGATTGGTCTAGTGCAGTGATGGCTAACTTTTTTCACCTCAGGTGCCACTCCCATAATATAATGCCCCTCCTGTGCCGTTCCCTCTGTGCATGCACGCGTGACCCCATGCTGCCCCGCATATGTGCGTATAGCTTTCTTGGAGCCTAGGGAAGGTGAAAACAGCTTCCCCCCCTTGAAGGCCCCCCAGAAGCTGGAAACGGCCCATTTTTAAACTTCTAGTGGGCCCAGTAGGTCCGTTTTTCGCCCTCCCCAGGCCCTAGAGGCTTTCTAGAAGCTCGGGGGAGGGTGAAAAACGGCCAAACACGCAAACCAGAAGTCTGTTCCTAAACTTCCAGTTTGCATGTTGGGTGGTTTTTCACCCTCCAGTGGGCAAAAAATGGCTGAATATCAAAGCCGAAAATCAGTTGGCCAGCTGCAGCTGGCAGGCCAATGCCTTGCGTGTCCTCAGAAATGGCTCAGAACCTGTGGCATACATGCCATAGGTTCGCCATCATGGGTCTAGTGCTTAAGGCACCAGGCTGGAGAGTAAGTGACCATGACAATGGTGGGTTGCAGATAGTATGCCCTGGTACAGGCATACCAGAGCCTGCCCGGAGCACCGGATACCATTCCAGTACGGTGTTCCAGAGGGCCCACCTGGGCCCACCCGCCCTCCTGAGCGCCTTACCTGTCTTTTAAGGCTTCCGCGCTTGCACGCACGCCTAGTACAGTGCCTGTGTGCCGCTCCGCAGAGCAGCTGGAGCGTCGTGGAGGCTCATGGAGGCACTAAGACGCGTGCACTCTGCACTCATCCATGTGAATGCCGCCGGGCCCTTTCCAACCGTACTGGTTGGAATGGGATCCAGAACCCACCACTGGACTATGAGTTTAAGTCCCACTTGAGGCAGGAAAGCCAGCCGGATGAATTTCTCGGGCACCAAACCGGGAACCCACCCCTCTTTCCATCTGTTGCGTCTTGTCCTGCCTTCAGGTGCTTTGGAGACAACTGGACGTCCTATTCTTTGGGGCAGCTCCTCAGATATTGGAATATTGCTATCATGTCCTTGACTGTTTTCCATGCATTACTTCTTGCCTTGCCTTGTAAGATAAGGATATATCTATGTCTGGAAGAGTGAAAAAGCTCTCCCGCCTCCACTTTGCCAGAAGACTAATGAACGATGCCGCTGGCCTGGTGAAACTCCCTTAGGGTGTCCTGCTCTCAGGCTGGCCTCTTGCAAACAAAAACACTTTCCGGATGGCCCAGGAGAGCTGCAGTCCCAGAAGACCATCTTGGACCAAGGCCAAGGGGAAGGAGGATGCCAAAGGTGAGAAGAAACAGACGGGCAGCTGCTAAGCTTGTTAAATCAGACCACTGCAGAGCGTGCCAGATGTTAGATGGCCTCAAGGGAGAAGAAGCCTTATGGGTAGTCCTTGACTTACAACAGCTCATTTAGTGACCCTCTGAAGTTGCAACGGGACTGGAAAAAAGTGATTTATGACTGTTTTTCATATATAGGACCAGGGGTGAAACCCAGCAGGTTCTGACAGGCTCTGGAGAACCAGTAGCGGAAATTTTGAGTAGTTCGGAGAACCGGCAAATATCACCTCTGCCTGGCCCCAGAGTGGGGTGAGAATGGGGATTTTACAGTATCCTTCCCCTAGAGTGGGGAGGGGATGGAGATTTTACAGTATCCTTCCCCTGGAGTGGGGAAGGAATGGAGATTTTACAGTATCCTTCCCCTAGAGTGGGGAGGGGATGGAGATTTTACAGTATCCTTCCCCTGGAGTGGGGAAGGAATGGAGATTTTACAGTATCCTTCCCCTAGAGTGGGGAGGGGATGGAGATTTTACAGTATCCTTCCCCTAGAGTGGGGAAGGAATGGAGATTTTACAGTATCCTTCCCCTAGAGTGGGGAGGGGATGGAGATTTTACAGTATCCTTCCCCTAGAGTGGGGAAGGAATGGAGATTTTACAGTATCCTTCCCCTAGAGTGGGGAGGGGATGGGGTGTTTGCAGTATCCTTTCCCTGGAGTGGGGAGGGAATGGGGTGTTTGCAGTATCCTTTCCCTGGAGTGGGGAGGGAATGGGGTGTTTGCAGTATCCTTCCCCTGGAGTGGGGAGGGAATAGGATGTTTGCAGTATCCTTTCCCTGGAGTGGGGAGGGAATGGAGATTTTACAGTATCCTTCCCCTGGAGTGGGGAGGGAATGGGATGTTTGCAGTATCCTTTCCCTGGAGTGGGGAGGGAATGGGGTGTTTGCAGTATCCTTTCCCTGGAGTGGGGAGGGAATGGAGATTTTACAGTATCCTTTCCCTGAAGTGGGGAGGGAATGGGATGTTTGCAGTATCCTTTCCCTGGAGTGGGGAGGGAATGGAGATTTTACAGTATCCTTTCCCTGGAGTGGGGAGGGAATGGAGATTTTACAGTATCCTTCCCCTGGAGTGGGGAGGGAATGGGATGTTTGCAGTATCCTTTCCCTGGAGTGGGGAGGGAATGGGGTGTTTGCAGTATCCTTTCCCTGGAGTGGGGAGGGAATGGAGATTTTACAGTATCCTTTCCCTGGAGTGGGGAGGGAATGGAGATTTTACAGTATCCTTCCCCTGGAGTGGGGAGGGAATGGGATGTTTGCAGTATCCTTTCCCTGGAGTGGGGAGGGAATGGGGTGTTTGCAGTATCCTTTCCCTGGAGTGGGGAGGGAATGGGGTGTTTGCAGTATCCTTCCCCTGGAGTGGGGAGGGAATGGGATGTTTGCAGTATCCTTTCCCTGGAGTGGGGAGGGAATGGGGTGTTTGCAGTATCCTTTCCCTGGAGTGGGGAGGGAATGGGATGTTTGCAGTATCCTTTCCTTGGAGTGGGGATGGAATGGGGTGTTTGCAGTATCCTTTCCCTGGAGTGGGGAGGGAATGGAGATTTTACAGTATCCTTCCCCTGGAGTGGGGAGGGAATGGGATGTTTGCAGTATCCTTTCCCTGGAGTGGGGAGGGAATGGGGTGTTTGCAGTATCCTTTCCCTGGAGTGGGGAGGGAATGGGGTGTTTGCAGTATCCTTTCCCTGGAGTGGGGAGGGCATGGGGATTTTGCAGTGTCCTTCCCCTGTCACGCACACCAAGCCACGGCCACAGAATCAAAAGTAAAAAAAAAATGAATTTCACCACTGTGTGTGACCACATGTATGACGGTGTCAGTGGCTGTGGAATTCTGGGAGTTGAAGTCCGCCAGGCTTAAAGTTGTCAAGGTTAGAGACTTAGAATGTACTCTATAGAGATTAATATTCTTTGTCATGAATCCTTTTGTTTAAAAATTTATTTTATATATAAGGTTATCATAATTAATTACAATTGATTATAATAGGCTACTGTTCCAATTTTCATTTTATTCTGTTATTCTTGTTAGTCATATTCCCTAATAAATAAATGATCACAATTTTTTTAAGTTAATGGTACAGGACAGTTATTTCTTCTAAAAGGCAAAAACATTATAAGTGATCCTTGACTTACAGCATTTCATTTAGTGACTGTTCATTTAGTGGCCATTGCATATTGAAAAAATGGGACTTGCAACCACTCCTCGCACTTACTGTAAGGAAAGCGGGATTCACTTAAAGACCGCATGGTTCACATAACAAAAAGGTCATAAAATTGGGTGCAACTCACTTAGCAACAGCCTGGCTTAACAACAGAATTTCTGCTGCCATGGTTATAAGTCGAGAATTTTAAATGTCCCACCTCAACTTTTCCAGAGGCATCGTCGGCCATTCTCTCTTCAGCGGCCACTTCTGGTGTCATGTACAAGTGAGTGATGTCAAATTTCGCTTGGTCTATTTTGGCTGCACATAAGACAAGAATACACAACTTCAACAAAGCAGGCCCTTGGAAAATTTTCTTTTTTAAAAAAAAATTAAACATTTTTATTGTTTTATATCACAAATTCAATTTCTATATTGAACGGTGTGTTTTCTAGGTGTCCAACGTGTTAAAATATAAACATCATCATAATCATTATTATCTTGTTCCTATAAACATATAGGCGATAATATCAATCATTATTGAAAAGTACAAGGTAAAGGTTCCCCCTAGCATGTATGTGCTAGTCGTTCCTGACTCTAGGAGGCGGGGCTCATCTCCATTTCAAAGCCGAAGAGCCAGCGCTGTCTGAAGACGTCTCCGTTGTCATGTGGCCAGCATGACTCAACGCTGAAGGCACATAGAAGACTGTTCCTTCCCACCAAAGGGGATCCCTATTTTTCTACATATATTTTACGTGCTTTCGAACTGCTACACACCTTTATGCGGTGCTAGGGATTCGAACTGCTGAACTGCCGACCTTTCTGATCGACAAGCTCAGCATCTTAGCCACTGAACCACTAGGTCACTTCATTGAAAAGTATTCTATCTTCCATTATAATATCAATCACCCTTATTTTTCGGAGTCCTCCACTAAAAAAGAGTGAAAAGTTGGGTGCGTCTTATACACTAAATGTAGCCCCACCCACCCACCAGCCCCAAACTTTTGGCCTCTGCCTCCCAGCAATTTACCTCCTTGCAGCAAACGGGGGGCTTGCGGAGGCTTCAATAGTCTAAAATAATCCCTGCAGCCTGAAACAGCTGATGATCAGGAGAAATTGAAAGTGAAACTTGCTGTTTGCTCCACTTGGCAAATTGCTGGGAGGCAGATTCTTTTTTCTTGTGCTAATCAGGCTGTTTGCTGCAAGGAGGGAAGTCAATAACTATAAATGCCTATAGAATGCTCAAATTATTAGACTTATTTTTTAAAGACTGCTTTATTATTGTTCTAGACAGCTTAACAAAATGAAGAATCTTTTTAAAATAAATTCTTGATCTGAAAAGGCCCAGTGCTATTGTATCTTCTTTTAAATAGCAGAGAATAACTATACTTCCAGAAAGCTCATCAATTTTAACAGCATCTGTACAAGTATAGTCTGAAATGTAACACTACAAAGTGTATATTGTCTGTACGGTTTGCTATTTGTTGCAAGGAGGCAAATTGCTGGGAGGCAGAGGCAGATTTCCCCCCCTTGTTTTCCTCCCCAAAAGCTAGGTGTGTCTTATACTTCGGAGGGTCTTATACTCCAAAAATATGGTATATAACTATCAAAATATTTACTAATCATTTCTTTTTTCTCATGTAGTCCACATTTCAAATAAATACACTCATCTAACCTCTGTATCTGTCAGCTAACCATTGGTAGAAAAGTTCCCATGTCACAAAATATCCCGAATCTTCTTTTACTTTGATTTTTAGAGTTAACCTATCCATTTCTGCACATTCCAGAATTTTTTTATTAGTATTATATTATCATCAGTAGGGGTTTCTACATTTTTCTAGTTTTGTGCATATACAATCATGGCTGTTGTTAGAATATGTAAATTTAAAGATGTGTTTTAACTTTATTATAATTTCCTGGAATCATGCCCAACAAAAATGTTTCAGGTTTCAAGTTTATGTGTTGTTTTGTCATGGTTTGCAGCCATCTGTGTATTTTTTTCCCAGTATTTTTTTTTTTTTTTTGGCTTTGGGACGCGTCCAGCACAGATAATAATAAGAACCTGGTATCTCATTGTATTTCCAACATTTAACAGATTTATTTTTATACACGTTTGCTAATCTTGCAAGTGATACACACCTGTGTTTCTGCATCATTTTAAGGGAAGGGGAACCCTAGACGAATCGTGCACAACATTGGCCAAATCTAGTTGTTATGGCATTGAGTGTTACTCCATAGCCCTACTAGGCAGGCCAAATCAAAAAATCAACTCCACAAGAAGTTGATTTATTATTTTATTATTTTAATTTTGAATTTATTTTTATTTTGCCATGTTTATGTAGTGTATATTGGTGGTAACCCTTTGAGAGTTGTATGCAACAGAATTTCACTTTAATGTGTACATTCAAAGTGACAATAAAGTTATTATTCCCCCCTCTCTCCCTCTCTCTCTATATATATTTCATTTGTATATGTATATATATTGCATTTGTATATGTTGTGTGTGTGTGTATTACATTTGTACTGATAAATAAATAAAGGGAGACTAGTATAGATCTATTTCAAGCTATTTAGCTCTCATCAACTAGCCATACCCTTACTGGGATTCGAACCAGGGCTGTTTTTACATATTAAGCAGTTGAATTAACCTCTAAGCCACAAGCTCTCCTCCCTTATCAGCTGAGCCAAGGAAATAATTAAGTGTTATGTGAAAACACCTGGTATGCCCAAATATGGGAGGAAGCATACTGCTTTCCTTTTGCCTTTCAGCTCCACCCTAGGGGCCTTCCAGGCAGAAAACCATCTGTCTGTCTATCAGTCTGTCTGCCTATATCTATCTATCTATCTACCTACCTACCTACCTACCTACCTACCTACCTACCTATCTATCTATCTATCTATCATCTTTCTCTCTCTCTTTCTCTGTCTGTCTAGCGGTCTATCTATCTATTATCTCTCTTTCTGTCTGTCTGTCTATCTATCTATCTATCTATCTATCTATCTATCTATCTATCTACAATCTATCTATTTATTCTCTCTGTCTCTATCAATCTATCTATCATCTATCTATCATCTATCTATATCTATCTATCTATCTATCTATCTATCTATCTATCTATCTATCTATCTATCATCTATCTATCTATCATCTATCTATTTATTCTCTCTGTCTCTATCAATCTATCTATCAATCTATCATTTCTCTCTCTCTCTTTCTCTGTCTGTCTAGCGGTCTATCTATCTATTATCTCTCTTTCTGTCTGTCTGTCTATCTATCTATCTATCTATCTTTCTATCTATCGTCTATCTATTTATTCTCTCTGTCTCTATCAATCTATCTATCTATCTATCATCTTTCTCTCTCTCTCTTTCTCTGTCTGTCTAGCAGTCTATCTATCTATTATCTCTCTTTCTGTCTATCTATCTATCTATCTATCTATCATCTATCTATCTATCATCTATCTATCATCTATCTATTTATTTTCTATCTATCTATCTATCTATCTATCTATCTATCTATCTATCTATCTATCTATCTATCTATCTATCTATCTATCTATCTATCTATCTATCTATCATCTATCTCCATCATCTACATCTTTTCTTAGTTTTGGACCTAACCATGTTTTTCCCCTTTTCACTTTGGTCATGGATCTGCCTATCTCTATTAAGATCACCTTCCTTAAGGCTTGGGGGGTGGGGTGGGGAGGCACCAAATGCCTCCTTTGATGTTCCCCTTCCCGTTTCCCTCTGCTGGGTTGACTCTTTAAAAACTGGGAAGGTGGCCATGTTCTTTTCTGCAATGTTTTTGCTTTTCAACGTCCCAGTTTAGTCCACAGTTGTGGCACTGGTCTCCAACCTTTGTGGAGTGGTGGCCCAGCTTTTTGGGGGGGAGTGGGGGGGGGGGAGAGAAAGGGAATCTGGGCTGCATGAGTGGTGGACTGGCACACATTCGAGTGTGTGTGTGTGTGTGTGTGTGTGAATAGAAGACTTTGGGGTGCCACTCATGCAAGCGGAGCTGTGCATGAACATCTGCCAACCCCTTTCATGGTACAGTTCCAAATAGACCATGGCCTGGTAAGGGGGCAAAGCCAGGGGGTTGGGGACCCCCTTTCTATAGGATTTCCTGGTCATCCCCCTCCCAATATAAACTAGACCCTGATGAGCTTTTGCAAGATCAGCCCAGATTGGCTGATGCTATCATTTGTTGGAGCAAAACCATGGCAGTGGGAGAAAATCCCCTTCTCTCCCCCATGGGGATTAAAATAAATGTGGGGTGTGGAGAGGGTTAGGAGCTCCCCCCATCTCACCAATTTTGCCGAGAGAGTAGGCTTTGCCAAGGCCTTGGGTGGCGTATTTGTCCGTCCACTTCTGGAAAAGCTGTTTAAACATGGCGGATTCTGCTCCATCATTTACGACTTCTACGTTCGTCGACGGAGGGTAACCTTTGGCTTGGATGAAGCCCTAGGAAGATTCCAACCCAGAGAGAGAGTGGGGAGAGAGAGAGAGAGAGAAAAGAGAGAGTGGAGAGAGAGAGAGAGAGAAAAGAGAAAGAGAAGAAAGAGAAAAGAGAGAGAAGAAAGAGAGAGGGGGAGAAAAAAGAGAAAAGAGAGAAGAAAGAGGGAGGAAAAGAGAGAAAGAAAAGAAAGAGTGGAGAGAAAGAGAGAGAGAGAGAGAGAGAAAAGAGAAAGAGAAGAAAGAGAAAAGAGAGAGAAGAAAGAGAGAGGGGGAGAGATAAAGAGAAAAGAAAGAGAGAAGAAAGAAAGAGATAGAGGGGAAAGGAGAGAAAGAGAAGAGAGAGAAGAAAGAGGGGGGAGAAAGAAAGAGAAAAGAGAAGAAAGAGAGAGGGAGGAAAAGAGAGAAAGAAAAGAGAGTGGAGAGAAAGAGAGAGAGAGGGAGGAGAGAGAAAAGAGAAGAAAGAGAAAAGAGAGTGGGGGAGGGGGTTACTAATTTATTAACTGCAGTGATTCACTTAACAACTGTGGCAAGAATGGTAATAAAATGCGACAAAATTCACTTAACAAATCAACTTACAACAGAATTTAGGCTTGGTTGTGGTCATAAGTCAAGGACTATCTGTACTTGCTATGCTTTTATTCTCCTTACAATCCTGTGAGGTAGGCCCCAGGAGAGAACCATTATTTTCATGAGCAGAAATTCAAATTCAGTGCTCCATGTTACAAGCATAAAGTTATTTCCATCCTCTCCCTGACAAATCTCCAGTAATTGCATTTGTCTGATTTCTACCTGCATATTTCTGCTAATTCACATGCTATTTTTTAAAAAATGTAGAATATAAATTAACATGTTTCTTAAGAGTATTTCAGCATCTCACTTACCACTGCCCGACTAAAAGCGGCATTTTTTTCTTCCTTGCTGGACTCTTTTCCTCTCCAGACATAGATTTTCAAACCTCCCTGGTCTATAATGTGACAATCCTAGAGAAGGAGAAGGGGAAGAAGGAAGAAGAAGGGAGACAGGAAGAGATAAGAGAAGATGGACATGGAGGAGAAGGAGATGAGAAGAGGAGAAGGACAAGATAAACAATGAGGAGAAAGAGAAGAAAAAGATAGACAAGAAGGAGAAGATTGACAAGATGAACAAGGAGAAGGTGATATGAGAAGAAGAAAACAGGAAAGGACAAGATGGATAAGGAGGAGAAGATAAGTGAGGAGGAGGAGGAGGAAAAAGAGAATGAGAAGGAGAAGAAGGAGAAGATAGATAAAGAGGAGAAGGAAGAGGAGAAGAAGATTGACAAAGTGAACAAGGAGAAGTAAATAGACAATGTGTAGAAGAAAACAGGGAAGGAGAAGATGGACAAGGAGGAGAAGATGAGGAGGAGGAAGAGGAGGAGGAAAAAGACAATGAGAAGAAGGAGAAGAAGGAAAAGATAGATAAAGAGGAGAAGGAAAAGAAGAAGATTGACAAAATGAACAAGGAGAAGTAAATAGACATTGTGTAGAATAAAACAGGGAAGGAGAAGATGGACAAGGAGAAGATAAATGAGGAGGAGGAGGAAAAAGACAATGAGAAGAAGGAAAAGATAGATAAAGAGGAGAAGGAAAAGAAGAAGATTGACAAAATGAACAAGGAGAAGTAAATAGACATTGTGTAGAATAAAACAGGGAAGGAGAAGATGGACAAGGAGAAGATAAATGAGGAGAAAAAGGGAAAAGACAATGAGAAGAAGGAGGAGAAGACAGAGAAAGAGGAGAAAGAGAAGAAGAGGATTGATAAAGTGAACAAAGAGACGTAGATAGACAATGTGAAGAAGAAAACAGGGAAGGAGAAGTAAACAAAGAGGAGAAAAAGAAGGCGATAGGCAAGGAAGAGAAGAAAATAGACAAGCAGGAGAAGATTGACCAGAAGGACAAGGGGAAGGAGATAGACAATGAGAAGAAAGAGGAGGAGGAGATAGGCAAGGAGGAGGAGAAAGAAAAGAAGAAGAAAAAGATAAGGGAATGGAGAAGGAGCGGAAGGAAAGGGAAGAAAAATAACACAGCATTTCAACCAAAGATTCCCAGATCAGAACTGATCTCTTTCACATTGAAACGTCCCTTCTGTGGAGCACCCAAACCAAACAATATCAGCTCAGCAGTTGCATATCTTACCTCGTGACTCAGGAGGTCTTGGGTGAGAGGCCGGGTTGCAATTTCTTGAACCACGAGATCTTTGCCATTTTCATACACACTGCAGGTAGAAATGGGCAATGTAAATATTTAAATATATCTCTGGAGAGAGTGCAGAGAAGAGCAACAAAGATGATTAGGGGACTGGAGGCCAAAACATATGAAGAACGGTTGCAGGAACTGGGTATGTTTAGCTTAAGAGAAAGAAGGACTAGGGGAGACATGATAGCAGTGTTCCAATATCTCAGGGGTTGCCACAAAGAAGAGGGAGTCAAACTATTCTCCAAGGCTCCTGAGGGTAGAACAAGAAGCAATGGGTGGAAACTAATCAAGGAGAGAAGCAACTTAGAACTGAGGAGAAATTTCCTGACGGGTAGAACAATTAATCAGCGGAACAGAAGTTGCCTCCAGAAGTTGTGAATGCCCCAACACTGGAAGTCTTTAAGAAGATGTTGGATAGCCATCTGTCTGAAATGGTGTGCCACACCCATAATGCTATGCGCAGGATTCCAGTGCGCATGTGTGCACAGCCAGCACTCCCTCCCATTTTTGGCGTGCTTTTTTCGCCCTCCCCATGCTTCAGAGGCTTTATAGGTGCCTGGGGAGGGTGAAAACAGCCTTCCCACCCCCGAGGCCCTCCGGAGGCTTCAGGAGCTTCCCTGGAGCCTCCGGAGTATGAAAAATCGGCCCTATGGGCAAACTGGAAGTTTGGGAACATACTTCTGGTACGTTCCGGCGAAAAATGGCCTCAAAGCAAGGCTGAAGTTAGCTGCCCCCTGCACGTATGCGCGCTGGCCAGCCTGACAGGAACTGCGTATGTCCAGTTTAATGAAAAGAAGGGGGACTGGAGACTAAAATATGTGAAGAACGGTTGCAGGAACTGGGTATGTTTAGCTTAAGAGAAAGAAGGACTAGGGGAGACATGATAGCAGCCTTCCAATATCTCAGGGGTTGCCACAAAGAAGAGGGAGTCAAACTATTCTCCAAGGCACCTGAGGGTAGGACAAGAAGCAATGGGTGGAAACTAATCAAGGAGAGAAGCAACTTAGAACTGAGGAGAAACTTCCTGACAGTTAGAACAATTAATCAGTGGAACAGAAGTTGCCTCCAGAAGTTGTGAATACCCCAACACTGGAAGTCTTTAAGAAGATGTTGGATAGCCATTTGTCTGAAACGGTATAGGGTTTCCTGCCTAGGCAGGGGGTTGGACTAGAAGACCTCCAAGGTCCCTTCCAACTCTGCTATTGTATTGTATTGTATTGTATTGTATTGTAAATGGCTCCGTGTGCCACCTGTGGCAGGCGTGCCATAGGTTCGCCATCACGATCCTATACCATTTCAGGCAAATGCCTGTTCAATCTCTTCTTAAAAGCCTCTGATAATAATGGAACAGAACCACAACATCTGGTGGCAAGCTGTTCGACTCCCGGTTAGGAAGTTTCTCCTTCATTTCAGGTTGCTTCTCTCCTGGATTAGTTTCCATCCGTTGCTTCTTCTCTTGCCTTCTAGTGCTTTGGAAAAATAAGGTGACTCCTCCTCTTCTGTCTGGCAGCCCCTCAAATGCTGGATTTTTTTAAAAAAATCTCTCCAAGTTTGTGAACAATGGGAACTTACTGGTAAAGGCGGACGTTGCCTTTTTGGCGTTCATCGGCTTTTTCATCTGGTAACGGTTCTCTGACCTCACGGTTCCTCTCGCCCAGTGTCGCCTTCATGATCTGCATAAGCTCCGGACAATCCTTCTCGTTGTCGATGACGGCAATTTGGGCCCGTCCACCTCTCTCGCCATCCCGGATGCTTCGTGCTAAGATCATTCCCTGGTCATTGATGATAAGACCAAACTATGCAAACCACAAGCCATCCAGCATGATTACAATTAGTCCTTGACTTACAAACTATTTGTTTAGTGACTGTTTGGCGCTATAAAAGGGCCGTGAAAAAAAAAAGAAACTTAACGATTGTTTTTCAAGCTCACGATTGTTCCGGTATCCTCATAGTGACGAGTGATCGAACTTCAGATGCTCGGCAAGTTTTTAATAGCAGTTTAAGTTTGTAATAAAGATTTGTGATCCTTTTGTGAGGCATCAAGTTCCAATCAAGTCTTTTTAGTCTTTTGTTTTTAATTTTTTTTTTTGACAAGGGCCTGTTGCGCTGGATAATTCATTGGAACTCTTTATAACTTACAAAATTTGTACAAAACCCTCTTAATAATGCATTATATCAGGCATAAAATCATCTTACCTTTGCTACCGATTCGGAAGCGGGAGTGTGTGTGTGTGTGTGTGTGTGCACTTGCTTTGCTTGCGTGCAGGGCTTCTGTGCATGCGCAGAGCATCCGTGATGACATCTGGGCAGGTGGCCAGATGCCGCCACTACCAGTTCACCCAAATTGGCAGAATACCACTTCTGCATTACATCAATAATTTAGGCCTTAGGGCAGTGAGAGGTCCTTGGTGCTCTCTGATCTTGGCAGTTTCCTTGCAGATGTTTCATTACCCAACTAGTTAACATCATCAGTGCTAGTAAGGAGCGGGGTTTGCTCTCAATTTATATTCTGGACAAGCCAAGCCACTAGAATATAAAGTGAAAGTGTACCATATTTCTTACTAGCAACGATGATGTTACCTAGTTTGAGTAATGAAATGTGTGCAAGAAAACAACCAAACTCAGAGAACAACAAGGATCCTTCATTTCAATCCTGACTGACCAATATTCTCCTTTAAAGATCTACAGCAGGGGTGTCCAAACTTGGGAACTTTAAGACTTGTGGACTTCAACTCCCAGAGTTCCTCAGCCAGCATGGCTGGCTGGGGAATTCTGGGAGTTGAAGTCCACAAGTCTTAAAGTTCCCAGGTTTGGACACCCCTGATCTACAGTCTATAATCGTCCATCAGTGAAGGTTTATACTCATTCTCAAGAGTAGGGATGGGCAACTATGCTCTCTTTATAACCTGTGGACTTCAACTCCCAGAATTCCCCAGCCAGCCTTCTCTGTCTCACCCCTTTCCTGGAGACTTCTGGGGGGCTTCTAACTTCATGGCCGACTCCACAAATGTTTCTTTTATACCATGCACCATTCACTACCATGTTCCAAAGGTGCTTTTCCAGGAGGCAACTGGACTTCATTTGTGTTTTCTTTGAAGACGTTTCGCTTCTCACCCAAAAAGCTTCTTGAGCTCTGACTGGATGTTGGGGAATGGAAGAATTTATACTCCTTGCAGACAACTAGTCATTTGCGTCTTTTAGAGGGTCATTGAAGCTTTTGGAGGTTGGTGCTCCTTGTTCGTGTAAGTCTGCAGTTTTTCCCTCTGGAAATCCTTTCCTACTCCCCCTAAAAGGATGCAAATGACCAGCTGTCTGCAAGGAATATAAATCTTTCCATTCCCCACCATCCAGTCAGAGCCGAAAAAGCTTCTTGGATGAGAAGCTAAATGTCTTCAAAGAAAAACCAGAAAGTCCAGTTGCCTCTTGAAAAAAGTATCTTTGGGACAACTAGGACACAGATAAACCTCCAAGGGCCTCAACGACCCTCTAAAAAGATGCAAATGACCAGCTGTCTGTAAAGAATATAATCCTTCCATTCCCTACTATTCTGTCAGAGCTGAAGAAGCTTCTTGGATGAGAAGTGAAAAGTCTTTAACCCCCCCCCCCAAAAAAAAACCCCAAGAAAGTCCAGTTGCCTCCTGAAAAAGCACGTTTGGGACCACCATGGCCTGGGTGACTGAGAACCTCTACACACATTCAGTACCCTGAGATGTAATGCTGGCTACTACCTTTATTGGCTTCAAGGGATGAATTGGACCCATGGTTCTTAACCTTGATGGTAACAAAACTCCTCTGAAGATCATCTTCCGGGGCACTTGTGGGCTCTCACAGGTAGCTGATGGCCCATCATAACAAGAGATGGCTGGACTAGATCTAGTAGACTAGGTTCCTGCTTATGTTCTTATAATCTGGGTTAGTGTTTTAATTTGTTCTGACCCAGGCTTCCTTAAAAAGCATGAAGCAGAATCTTGGTCCCAGCAAAAAACCCTTTTATTTACACGACTGTGAATTCCTTTCATTCACAATCCACAAGGCTTAGCAAACAGTCTTTCAGAGGAATGTTTATCAACACGAACCTTATCTCGTTTGGAGAGCTGCCAGATAACTCGTTTCCTAACGCAGGGCAAGGCAACACTTGGCACAGAGTCTCTTATAGTCGCAAACAGAACTTTCCACTCTTGAAACGACCGAAGGAACGAATTGTTTCCTGCAAAAGCCCCCTCCCCATTCGCTCCTCTTTTGTTTCCTATGGGAGGGGCCAATCACCTACAAGATGTGGCTTTACTCCCAAGTCGACCCTGCTGTCTTAGTTGTTCTTGTCTTCTGGGAACAGGCTCCAGCTGTTCCTCTACACACACTGGGAACAGGCTCCAGCTGTTCCTCTGCCTCACTGCTGTCTAGCTCCCTCTGTCTCCAACACAGAGCCCTTGTCTAAGCTTTCCTTGGCCCCCAGGACTGGTCCATGTTCCTCCCCAACCTCCTGACTGTCCAACTCCACTGCCACCTCTGCTTTCCACCGGGAGGCCACAACATAAGTCTCCAAAACTACATCAAGATATTATTCTCCCTGGCTGACCTTCGATTTCTCAGCAATGTTGCAGGAAGGTCCATTCCACTGGATTAACACTTTGCCAAGATCCAACAGAAACACGTCACCTTTGTTGAAGTTGTCCCAAGAAAGATCCACCTGTTTGGAGGTAACAGAAAAATTCTGCCATCAAAACAACATGAAAAAGTTCAGCACAGGTAGAGTACAGTCCTTGACTTACGACCACAACTGAGCCCAAAATTTAAGAGACATTTGTTAAGTGTGTGTTATCCTATTTTATGATCTTTCTTGCCACAGTTGTTAAGTGAATCACTGCAGTTGTTAATTTGGAAACATGGTTGTTAAGTGAATCCAGCTTCCCCATTCATTTTGCTATCCGAAGGTTGCAGAATAGAACGGAACAGAACAGAACAGAATAGAATTCTTTATTGGCCAAGTGTGATTGGACACACGAGGAATTTGTCTTTGGTGTAGATGCTCTCAGTGTACATAAAAAGACAAGATACATTGGACAAGAATCATAAGGTACAGCACTTAATGATAGTCATAGGGTACAAATAAGCAATCAGGAAACAATCAATATCAATATAAATCGTAAGGATACAAGCAACAAAGTTACAGTCATAAGTGGGAGGAGATGGGGGATAGGAATAATGAGAAGACTAATAGTAATAGTAATGTAGCCTTAGTGAAAAGTTTGACAGTGGTAAGGAAATTATTTGTTTAGCAGAGTGATGGCATTTGGGAAAAAACTGTCCTTGTGTCTAGTTGTGCTCCATAACATCATTTTGAGGGTAGGAGTTGAAACAATTTATGTCCAGGATGCGAGGGGTCTGTAGATATTTTCACAGCCCTCTTTTTGACTCATGCAGTGTATAAATCCTCAATGGAAGTCAGGTTGGTAGCCATTGTTTTTTCTGCAGTTCTGATTATCCTCTGAAGTCCGTGTCTCCCTTGTTGGGTTGCAGAGCCAAACCAGACAGTTATGGAGGTGCAGAGGACAGACTCAATCCTTCCTCTGTAGAACAGAATCAGCAGCTCCTTGGGCAGTTTGAGCTTCCTGAGTTGGCGCAGAAAGAACAATCTTTGTGGTGCTTTTTGGATGACGTTTTTGATGTTAGGCGTCCATTTTAGGTCTTGAGATATGATAGAACCTAGAAATGTGAAGGTCTCTACTGCTGATGCTGTGTTGTCTATTATTGCAAGAGGTGGTAGTATGGGAGGGTTTCTCCTAAAATCCACCACCATTTGTACGGTTTTGAGTGTGTTCAGTTCCAGATTGTTCCGGTCGCACCACGAGGCTGGTTGTTCAACCTCCCGTCTGTATGCGGATTCATCGTTGTCTCGAATGAGACCAATCACTGTTGTATCATCTGCAGACTTCAGTAGTTTTAACAGATGGATCGTTTGAGATGCAGTCATTGGTATAGAGAAGGGGTGTCCAAACTTGGGAACTTTAAGACTTGTGGACTTCAAGTCCCAGAATTCCCCAGCCAGAATTCTGGGAGTTGAAGTCCACAAGTCTTAAAGTTCCCAAGTTTGGACACCCCTGGTATATAGAGAGAAGAGAAGTGGAGAGAGCACACAGCCCTGGGGGGCTCCTGTGCCAATTGAATAGGTACATGCACCTCATGTGATTTTGACTAGCTCCACCTGCTGCTTCCTGTCTGCTAGGAAGCTTGTGGTCCACTTACAAGTGTGGGTCGCAAAAGGGGATCATGGACCCCAGCACAGTGCAACCGTCATAAATGTGAGTCAGTTCCCAACGCTTTGCGTTTTGATCACCTGACTGTAGGGATGCTGCAATGGCGGTAAGTGTGAAAAGCAGTCATAAGCCACGTTTTTCAGTGCTGCAACTTCCAATGGTCACTAAACGTTGCAATTTATAACGGTCACACACTCCTGTAGTCACATGATGGGGATTTTGGTTGCTTGGCAACATAGTCGACTTTATGGCCATTTGCAGTACCCTGCGATGACGTGAGAGCAATTTGTGAGTGTTTTCTGGTTTCTAGTGTTTATTTCTGGTTCCAGCCAAAAGGAAAAGTGCATTTCAGAAAATGGATTTGCTCAATAGTTACAGCACAGAGTTAACAACTACTGAAAAAGTCATTTTTTTAAATTTTTGCTTCTTTTTACAGGGCTGATAGTAATTGGAAATGCTTCTGATCAGAATTTATTGCATTTATGATGGTCTTTCTATAATACATCTGAACCAAACAAAAGTCCTTCTCATTGTAGCAGTGTATACATTTGACTGGTAATTACATGGTATTATTTATGATATATATCAATGTTATTGGAGATCCTCCCGTTCCGAATTTGACCGAGCACAGGCACGAGCCTATTTGAGGACGTACCTTGTGGCACTAAGAGCGGCCAAACGTCAACATTGCGCCGCTCTTATTGCGTCCGCAGATAACCGCCCTGCCGCCCTGTTTCGGGTGACCCGCTCCCTCCTGTTTGAGAGACCGCGGGAAGCCCCTTTACAGGGCAGAGCAGAGGAGTTTGGGAAATATCTGCAGGACAAAGTCGCTCAAATCCGGATGGGATGGGCCCCTTTCAGTAGTCCAGTTGAGACGCCCGTGGCGAGTCTTGAGGGACCGCTTTGGGAGGAGTTTGACTCGGTTGCCATCGAGGATTTGGACAGGTTACGTGGACGTCTGCGACCTACCACATGTTTATTGACCCGTGTCCCTCCTGGCTTGTACTGGCATCCTGGGAGGTTACGCGCGACTGGCTCCTGGGCCTAGTGAACGCTTCGTTGGGTGAGGGGTTTCTGCCGGCCGCCTTGAAAGAGGCGGTTGTGAGGCCCCTGCTCAAGAAGCCTTCCCTGGACCCAACGGATCTAGTCAATTATCGTCCAGTCTCCAACCTTCCTTTTTTAGCGAAGGTTGTAGAGAGTGTGGTGGCACAACAGTTCCCACGTCACCTGGAGGAGAATGATTATCTAGACCCGCGCCAGTCCGGCTTCCGACCCGGGCACAGCACGGAGACGGCCTTGGTCGCATTGGTGGATGATCTCTGGAGGGCCAGAGATAGGGGTTGTTCCTCTATCCTGGTCCTATTAGATCTCTCGGCGGCGTTCGATACCATCGACCATGGTATCCTGTTGCACCGGCTTGAGGGGCTGGGAGTCAGGGGCACCGTTTTACGGTGGTTTGGCTCCTACCTCTCTGGCCAGACGCAACGTGTGTTGGCAGGGGAGCAGAGATCGACCCGGAGCCCCCTCACATGTGGGGTGCCACAGGGGTCGGTGCTCTCGCCTCTCCTGTTCAACACATACATGAAACCGCTGGGCGAGATCATCCGCGCTTTTGGGGTGGGATATCATCTGTATGCTGATGATACTCAGCTATACATTTCCACCCCGAACCACCCCAATGAGGCCGTTGAAATGATGTCCCGGTGTTTGGAGGCCGTACGGGTCTGGATGGATGGCAACCGACTAAAACTCAACCCTTCCAAGACGGAGTGGCTGTGGCTTCCGGCCTCCCGGTTCAACCAGTTGCTTCCATCTCTGGCCATTGGGGGCGTACAACTGGCCCCCATGGAACAGGTGCGCAATTTGGGTGTCCTCCTGGATGCCCGGCTGTCCATGGATGACCATGTAACAGCCGTGGCAAGGGGGCGTTCCATCAGGTTCGCCTGATGCGCCAATTGCGCCCCTTATTGGACCGGGATGCCCTACGCACAGTCACCCATGCGCTAGTGACATCTCGCCTGGACTACTGCAATGCTCTCTACATGGGGCTTCCCTTGAGATGCACTCGGAGACTGCAGTTGGTCCAGAACGCGGCCGCGCGGGTGATTATGGGGAGGACTAGATACTCCCCTGTAACACCTCTCCTGCGCGAGCTGCACTGGCTTCCTGTAGTCTACCGAGTGCGTTTCAAGGTTTTGATTATGATCTTTAAAGCGCTTCATGGCACAGGACCTAGTTACATGCAGGATCGCATCCTGCCCCATATATCCCTACGACCAATCCGCTCACACAGAGAGGGACTTCTCCGGGTGCCGTCTGCTAAACAGTGCCGGGGGGCGACACCCAGGAGCAGAGCCTTCTCTGTGATGGGCCCAGCCCTGTGGAATGACCTCCCCCGTGACATCAGGATCATTTCCGATCTCTGCTCCTTCCGTGTACAGCTGAAGACCCACCTCTTTCAATTATCTGGCCTGGCTCAACCGTAAATTTTTTCTTATTCCTCCTGACAGTCCTTTTAAATTTTTTAAATTTTAAATTTTAAATTGTGTTATTATAACTGGGGTATTTTAACGGTGATTTTTAACTGTCTAAATGTGATGTAGTTTGTTACCTCCTCCGTGCATGTATGTCCTTGTATATATGTATGTTTATGTGTCTGTACATATGTTTTGTGTTTTATATGTTCTATTGTACGCCGCCCCGAGTCCTGTTCTGGAAAGGGAGCGGCTAATAAATTCAAATTTATTATTATTATTATTTTATTATTATTGAGGAGTATGGTGTGACTCAGCATCTGCTCTGCCCAGATAAAACACGTTCAAATGACAATGAAATTCAGTGGCTTTATAGCTTTTCCTCCATCCAGGGATGGGATCCTACCCAGAGGTGGGTTCTTACTGCTGGTTCGTGTGCGCATTTGCATCTAAAAATGTCTGCGCATGGCACAACGTTAGAAAAGGAAAAAAACTTCTTTGCAATAAATATTGTTCTGTGCACGCGCAGAACTGAAAACCAAGATGGCGCCGACAACAACAGAACCGGATTGGCGGCATGGCAGGCTGAGGTACTACCTACTCGGCCGAAACAGGCCGAACCAGTAGGAACCCATCTCTGATGCTACCAGTTTAACGACCAGTTCACTGAGTGCTTGCTTTGCTCATGCGTGCTTCGCTTAGCGAATTAATACAATAATAATACAATAGCAGAGTTGGAAGGGACCTTGGAGGTCTTCTAGTCCAACCCCTGCCTAAGCAGGAAACCCTATACCGTTTCAGACAGATGGCTATCCAACATCTTCTTAAAGACTTCCAGTGTTGGGGCATTCACAACTTCTGGAGGCAACTTCTGTTCCACTGATTAATTGTTCTAACTGTCAGGAAATTTCTCCTCAGTTCTAAATTGCTTCTCTCCTTGATTAGTTTCCACCCATTGCTTCTTGTTCTACCCTCAGGTGCCTTGGAGAATAGTTTGACTCCCTCTTCTTTGTGGCAACCCCTGAGATATTGGAAGACTGCTATCCTGTCTCCCCTGGTCCTTCTTTCTCTTAAGCTAAACATACCCAGTTCCTGCAACCGTTCTTCATAGGTTTTAGTCTCCAGTCCCCTAATCCTCTTTGTTGCTCTTCTCTGCACTCTTTCTAGAGTCTCCACATCTTTTTTACATCGTGGCGACCAAAACTGGATGCAGGATTCCAAGTGTGGCCTTACCAAGGCATTATAAAGTGGTATTAACCCTTCAATTAGAGAAAACGTACCTTCTGGATTACTGCTGGGGAGGAAGACAGCTGAGGCGTGGCAATCCACTCTGCCGCGTGACTCAGCTGAGAAGATAAATGTCGGTAAAGCATAGAGGCGGGCGGGCAGGCCCACTTGCTCGTCGGAGCGAACCGGATCGCTCCAAGCTAATCTTCAGAACTACCAGTTCGCCCAAGCCTGCCGAACCAGTAGAGGTGGGTTCCTACCGGTTTGGACTGGTTCGGCTGAGTAGGTAGTGACTCCGTCAGCCACGCCCCCAAACTGGTTCTATCTGTGGCGCCATAAGTGCTGCCATCTTGTTTTTTGCTTCTGCGCAGAATCAATTTTTAAAATATTGTGCATGTGCGCATAGCATGCGCCCCCCTAAAGCGCATCCCTGAGTGAACTGGCAGCAACAGAAGCCAGAAGCCACCCCTGAATCCTACCCCTGCCTCCATCCCTTAGGAAACGAATGAATTGCAATAGGAGAAAAGGAAGATGGAGAGAGGCCAGCTCTGTTACCAAAGTGGCAAGAATTAAAAATGTGGCTTACGTCCAAGCAAGCAGAAAGTATGTATCAGTAAGTCAGGACTACTGACCTACTGACCTCACAGGACTACAGATAGTCCTCCAGTTACAACCACAAGAGCCCAATATTTATGTAGCTAAGTGAGACATTGGTTAAGGGATTTCATGACCCTTTCTTTCCTCTGTTGTTAAATGAATCTCTGCAGTTGATAAGTTAGTAACCCGGTTGTTAAGTGAATCTGCCTTCCCCATTGAGTTTGTTGGTCAGAAGGCCGCAAAGGGGGAAATCACTTGACCCCGGGACATTGCAACCATCATAAATATGAGTTAGTTGCCAAGCCTCTGAATTTTGGTTGCGTGACCTTTGGGTCATAAGTGTGAAAAACGGTTCTGTCACTTTTTTTCAGTTTCGATGTAACTTCCAAGGGTCACTAAACAAAATGTTATAACTTGAGGACTACCTATTCCAGTGATGGCAAACCATTTTTGGCTGCAGTGCCAAAAGCGGGGGGAGCATAGGGGGATCATGCACCAGTGTGCCACACCCAGGATGCTATGCACACAACCCTCCACAGCATGCACGCATGCGCGGGATCAGCAACACCACCACCCTGTGGTTTTTTCGCCTTCCCCAGGCTCCAGAGCCTCCCTCCCTCCCCCAGAGGCCTCAGGAGTTTTCCTGAAGCCTCCGGAGGGCGAAAAACAGACCTACAGGGAACCCGGAAGTTCGGGTATGACGACTTCCGGTTTGTCCATAGGGCCAATTTTCGACCTCCAGAGGCTTCCGGGACCTTCAGGAGGCTTCCCTGAAGGCTCCAAAGGATGAAAAACAGCCCTATGCTCTCAGCTGCTCCGGGCCACAACCGGTACGGCTATACCGGTACAAACCATCAGCAATCCACCACTGATTCTTCCCAGACAGCTTCCAACAAGCAAATTCAATGGGGGAAACCAGAGTTATTTAGCAACTGTGTGACTCACTTAACAACAGTGGTGAAAAAAAGTTGCAAAATCGGGCACGGCTCCCTTGACAACAGAGGTTCTCCTCTTAGTTATGGACGTAAATTGAGGACTTCCTGTATTACATGACTTGGCTCCAGATGTTTCGGGCTTGTTTTCAGAAGTTTTGGGAGCTTCATCTCTGGAAGCTTTCAAGAAGAGACCAGACTGCCATCTGTCAGAAACGGTGTAGGGTCTCGTGCTTGGGTGGGGGGTTGGACTATATGACCTACAAGGTCCCTTCCAAACTCTTGTTAATCTATTAAAAAAATCCCCCAAGGTCTCTTCCAATTCTGTTATTCTGTTACCGTCCTTGAAAAAATAGTTTTAGCTTCTCTGTGTTAATCTCCTAGTCTGGGCCGTTGCATCTGAACTGAAGTTTAGTTTTTGAGAACGCAAATATATTATATATATATAAATCAGGGGAGGGGCTGTCCTTACCTCTGTTGCTGACACATGCTTCTTGCCCTTAACATGAAGGAGCCTTTTGATGTTATACATGTTGGTCTCAACATGCTTAAATCCTGAAGCAATTCCTCCCTTCTTGTAGCTGTTGAAAACAAGACTTCATATTTAATTACAAAAAGGGAGGGTTTTGGGGAAAAAAATACTTGGCTACTCTAAAGAGCTGGGGTCACAGAGCTAGTTAGGATATTACTTATCATTTTTTTAAAAAAAGAGAACAGGTTACTAGACCTCATTGTTACAGGTAGTCCTCGACTTACCACCATCATGGAACTTCCCAAGTCGTCATGGTTACAAAACAGTGACCCATCCGATTTTACCACCTTTTTTCTCTGCAGTGGTCGTTAAGACTTTTATTTATTTTTTTGCTCAATACCAGAAGTAAATACCGCTTTTCAGCAAAAACGTTGGTGTGATTATAGTGGGAGGCTGCCAATGGCTATGATTGTGGATGATGGGTTGCTGAGTAGCTGCAATGTGGTTCCATGGCCACAGAGGGAGGGGGGCAGTTGTTGAAACTTTGCAACTGGGTTATAAATACGTCCCGTCCCCCCACCGCCGCCGCCCGGGAAGGTCTGTCGTAACTCCAAACAGTCACTAAACAATTGCTACTAAGTCGAGGACTACCCGAATTAGAGTAGGATTGAACAAGTGAACAAGACTAAAATAAAAGAAATAGGAGGTGGTTAGATTTTGTTCGTTTGTTTGTTCATCGCATAGACAAGTTTCCCCAATGCTCACATAATGCCTTTCTTGAAATAACTTTTGAAAGCAGCCGATTCGTGTCCTTGAACCTCGCGGTGCTGAATGGCTCGGCCTCCCAGGGAATCATCCATCTGAGTGACATAGAAAGCAGCAGCCCCTTGCTCGTCCTGGGTGGCATCGCGGCCAATCCAATAGTGCAGGTCAGTGGCAAAGCTATGCTGCATCTTTATGTTCTGGAGAGGAACAAGCATGGAGTTAAAAATTATTTTCCAACCACCGGAAGGATGGGTCGGAGAAAGAAAAGAATGGAATAGAATGGAATAACAGAGTTGGAAGGGACCTTGGAGGTCTTCTAGTCCAACCCCCTGCCTAGACAGGAAACCCTATACCATTTCAGATCTTAAAAACTTCCAGTGTTGGAGCATTCACAACTTCTGGAGGCAAGTTGTTCCATTGGTTAATTAGTCTGTCAGGAAATTTATCCTCAGGTCTCTCCTTGATTAGTTTCCATCCATTGCTTCTTCTCCTGCCCTCGAGTGCTTTGGAGAATAGTTTGACTCCCTCTTCTTTGGGGCAGCCCCTGAGATATCGGAAGACTGCTATCATGTCTCCCCTAGTCCTTCTTTCTATTAAACTAGACATACCCAGTTCCTGCAACCGTTCTTCATATGTTTTAGTCTCCAGTCCCCTAATCCTCTTTGTTGCTCTTCTCTGCACTCTTTCTAGAGTCTCCACATCTTTTCTACATCGTGGCGACCAGAACGGAATGCAAATATACCAAGTGTGGCCTTACCAAGGCCTTATAAAGTGGTCTTAACCCTTCACATGATCTTGATTCTCTCCCTCTATTTATGCAGCCTAGAACTGTGTTGGCTTTTTTGGCAGCTGCTACACATTGCTGGCTCATATTTAAATGAAAGAATATTTAAAAGAAAGAAGCACTTTTATTTTTTTCCAAGTTTTTTATCTTTTTTAATTTTGTACAAATATATCGAATCAATGCATGAACAGAGTGGTACCTGAGTGTCATACATTCTAATACGAGTAAAACTGATAAAGTTAATCATCCCATGTTTCCCTGGAAATAAGACAGGGTCTTATTTTCTTTTGACCCCCCCCCCTGAAATAAGCCCTTGGTCTTATTTTCAGGGAGGTCTTATTATTTTTGAGGTGCAGGAGGCGGCGAGTATGGTCACCTCATGGCTGTTGCTGTATTGCAATATTTTCAGGGAGGGCTTATTTTCGGGGGGAAGGCTTATTTTAACGCATAAGCTCAAAAGCCCGATTGGGCTTATTATCTGGGAGGGCTTATTTTCGGGAAAACAGGATACCGTATTTTTCAGAGTATAAGACGCACCTTTTCCCCTCAAAAAAGAGGCTGAAAATCTGGGTGCCTCTTATACACTGAATACAGCATTTTTGGCCTCCCAAACCCCGCCCCTTCAATAAAATGGCCGTGCATAGCCTTTAGGAGGCTTCCAGAGTGCTCCTGGGGGCTGGGGAGGGCAGAAATGAGGGGAAAGGGGCCGTTTTTTGCTCAATTTTGTCCTCCCAACCCCCAGGAGCACTCTACAAGCCTCCTAAAGGCTATTCATGCCCTTTTAAAAAAAACAGGCCCGTTTTCGCAAAAAAAATGGGCTGTTTTGGAGAGGTTTGCAGAGTGCAAAACTTTTTTTTTAATTTGCCTCTTCAAAACCTTGGTGCATCTTATACTCAAAAAAATACGGTAATTATTACATTCAATCAACGTATGTTTTAATAATAATAATAATAATAATAATAATAATAATAATAATAATAATAATAATAATACACATATTAGGATGCAATAATATCGTTATTCAATTATTCCATGTTTTCTCCTGTTATTACTTTTATTATATAAAAATGTATGCACTAATATTTCCCCTTGTCTTATTTCTATCGCTTATTCTAGTTTTAGTCCTGTCACCCTTTATTAAAAGGCTTTTTCTTTCTATTCTGTCTAATTTCTAATCGTGTCACCTACCTATGAAAAGAAAAGAGAGAGAGAAAAACGGAAAAACAAATCAGAACAACAAAAAAGAAAAATCATCTATCCATCACCTCTTGCCCGCTTCAGTACTTTCATTGTTATGCTTTAAAGGAGAGAGAGAATAGCAAAAGCAAATGAGAACACGTATACTTTTTAAACAATAGCAATAGCACTTAGACTTATATACTGCTTCACAGTGCTGAACACCCCTCTCTAAGAGGTTTACAAATGCCAGCATATTGCCCCCCAACAATCTGGATCCTCATTTTACCAACCTCGGAAGGATGGAAGATGGAGTCTCCAGAATTGGTAACTTTAAGACTTGTGGACTTCAACTCTCAGAATTCCTCAGCCAGCCCTGTTGGGGTAGGGAATTCTGGGAATGGAAGTCCACAAGTCTTGAAGTTTCCAAGATTGGAGACTCCTCCTCTAGTGAATAGCATATTTTGTACAATTATCCTTTCTCCATGGAAGCTTACATTTAATACGATGTAGCAATCTCCTTCAAAGAAACTCCCATAAGCCTTTGCAGGAATAGACTCCATCTTCATATTCTGAAAGAGAAGAGATCATATGCTAAGCAAGAAGTCCTTGCAAGGTGGCAGAGAGTTCTCATAAACAATTTTTTTTTAAATGATGTTTAGCATAGGCGGTAGAACCAGAAATGTTTTGGTGAGAAAGAAAGAACTTATGCATAATTTAAAAAGAACAAACACACCCAGACAGCTACAAATAATAATAATAAATAATAAATTTGAATTTATTAGCCGCTCCCTTTCCAGAACAGGACTCGGGGCGGCGTACAATAGAACATATAAAACACAAAACATATGTACAGACACATAAACATACATATATACAAGGACATACATGCACGGAGGAAATGAAATGGACAGCTGCATAAATAATTTGAATAATTACATTAATAATTTAACCTTTAGCGTCACTTTTTCTGTGTATACTCTGGCACAGATTAAAAAATGATATTCTGATGCCTGCTCTCAAAATATATATTCCCCTATAAACACATGTATGTGCTGTGTATATAGAATGGAAGGGAAGAGAAGATGGAAGAGAAGATGGAAGAGAAGATGGAAGAGAAGAAAAGATGGAAGGGAAGGGAAGAGAAGAGGGAAGAGAAGAAAAGAAAAGAGGGAAGGGAAGGGAAGAGAAGAGGGAAAAGAAGATGGAAGAGAAGAAAAGATAGAAGGGAAGGGAAGAGAAGAGGGGAGAGAAGATGGAAGAGAAGAGAAGATGGAAGAGAAGAGAAGATGGAAGGGAAGGGAAGATGGAAGGAAGGGAAAAGAAGGAAAGAAAAGAGAAGAGAATATTTTATTGGTCGTGTGATTAAACAGACAAGGAATTTGTCTCTGGTGCATAAGCTCTCAGTGGTACCTACATAGAACAACAGTGATAGGTCATAGATTATAAATCATAGCTATACTAATTAATCATCAGATACAAACAACAAGTCATAAATCAAAAGATCCCAATAGGAGAAAATAGTAGGAAACATAGTAGAGAAGAAGAGAGAAGATGAGAAAGATGAGAAGAATAATAGCAACACACCCCTACTATATGGGTAAATATCTTTAGGCATAAGACAATGCTGTGGGAATTAGGGTTTCAGCAGAGTAATGGCACGAGGGGAAAAACTACTTTTGTGTCTAGTTGTTTTGGCATGCAGTGTCCGATATCAGCATCCTGTTGAAACAGATTATATCCATGATATGAGATTCTATGAGAAACTAATCAGGGAGGGAACCAACCTAGAACTAAGGAGGAATTTCCTGACAATTTGGACAATTGATCAGAGGGAACGGTGTGCCTCCAAGGTCCCTTCCAATTTGGTTATTCTGTTGTTGCAAGAAACTTATCTGATCTCCATAACTATACAAGGGACAGGAGGACTTTGTCTTCTTTTGATGCAACACTTGAAGGCAAGCATTGCAAATAAAGAATACAAATCTATTCATGTTCTGAGGTAGAGTTAAACCATTAGACCTTGTTGGGAATGCACGTCAGAGGAGGAGGAGACCCAAACTCACACTGCAATGAACAAGGATCTACATTCAATTTTGCAGCTATTAAGATTGTTGGACAAGCAGGTACAAAAACAGCCAGGGAAGCGACCGAAGCCTGGGAAACGGGCCCTCTGTCTATCAACAGGAATGCTGATTCGCCACCAGCTTATCAAATACTTAGGAGGTGAAGTCTTGGCAGCCAAGGAAACAATAGCCAAAACTTAATAATCAGCCATCAACAGCCCAATCAACATCTAAAAAGCCACACACACCGAGCACCATACAAAGAATAGCGCCAGACACAGAATAGCCCAAAGCACACCTTATGGTCAGAGGTGGGTTTCACATACGTTTACCACCAGTTCGCCATGCATGCTTGCTTTCTGAGTGTGTGCGTGGCCTTCCATGCATGTGTGTGGCCTTCCATGCATGTGGTTTGCTCGTGCATGTGGCTTGCTTGCATGCATGCGTGTGGCTTACAAAACATGACTAAATAGAACAGCATAGAGCTGGGGCGAATAGGCGGGCGAGTGGGCAGGTCTGAACCAGCTCCAGTTCTGGCGAGAGAGAAAGTTCCCTGAGGATGGGTTCCAGGACGAGTCTGCAAGCTTGGAAGACTAAACCTCTAGTCCTCATGATTGACTCAGATTGGACCTTGCAACGTTATCCTGGAACACGTATATTTGCCTTCTTCTTCTTCTTGTTGAGAATTCCTCACTCTGGACCCGTTTTTCCCCAGGGAAATTTCTTGAATGTCTAAATATTCCTGGAACTTCCGCGCATGGCTGCAGAGTCTTATTTCAAAATCCAGGGATATATTTTTTTTGGCTTCATTCTTTAACCTGGTGAAATTTCCTGCTTCACCTCACGTAGGACTTGCTGAACTGGATAAGCGTGTTGGTCAAAAGAGACCACTAAAGATCAGCTGTTTCTAATAGGCCACAAGATTGTTGGCTAAAGGTTGGCAGCGTCTGTAAACTTTGTCTCGGAGGGTTGCAAATGCTGATATTCCCCCCCCCCTTTTTTTGTCAAGGTCATTGTTGACCGGTTGGGGGCAAAGAACAGGCAGTCCTATCTTAATCAAGCCCAAACATCTCTTCCTTTCCTCCCCAGCAGTAATCCAGAAGGTACGTTTTCTCTAATTGAAGTGTTAATACCACTTTATAATGGCCTTGGTAAGGCCACACTTGGAATCCTGCATTCCGTTTTAAACTAGACGGACCCAGTTCCTGCAACCGTTCTTCATATGTTTTAGTCTCCAGTCCCCTAATCCTCTTTGTTGCTCTTCTCTGCACTCTTTCTAGAGTCTCCGCATCTTTTTTACATCATGGCGACCAGAACTGGATGCAAATATTCTTATACTTGAATCTATATCTGTTGTAGTTCATCTCTTCCATACAGGTAGTCCTTGACATACAACCGCAATGGAGACAGCTCATTAGGGTCCTATGTTGTCACAGTCGTTAATTGATTGATCCAATTTTATGACATTTTTGTGGTGACCATTAAGTGAACGCCCTGGTCATTAAATGAATGCTGCAGTCGATAAGTGAAAAGCTAACTTCCAGTGTTTTGCAAAACCGTCATATAGCACAGACATGTGAATGTCAGATGCTTCTAAATGACCATAAATGCAGCTATACTGTCAATGTCCAAAGCAAGGTCACATGACTGGAGAGCAGGTGACTACTGGAAGTTTGGAATCGGTCATAATTTCATTTTTCCGGGTAAATTGTAAATTAACTCCAGTTGCCAAGACAACAGTCTACCTGTAGAAACTAGATAATGCATTGATGTGTCAATCAATACAGAAATGATTTAAATGGTCCCAGTTGGAATTAATTTAGTTTTGTAGAAAACAGCAATGAAATTTTACCTTGATGGTCCATATTTGAAGCCCTGGTTTCTGCTCAATCGGAGGGAGACCCATTTCTATTTCAGCATCTGCCATCCTTGATTAGGTGAAGCTGCAAAAGCAAAGAAGAGGTAAATGTTAAAAAAAAAGAATCCTGCAACTTTTTTTTATTTTTTTTTTCCTTTTAACTGTGGAAAGTACAACACCTTATGCAGGAAGATCCCTGGAGGCCTAATTATTATCTCGATTTATATCTCTCCTTTGTACTCACTCAAGGCAGCTACCACTCAGAAATAGAACAAAATGTAAAACAACTCCTTTTAAAATGGCGAGCAATCCTATTCTAAGAGACCGGATGAAAAAGGAAAGTTGGGTACCTTTATTTTTGTCGGAGAAAAATGTGTGTGTTTAGCACAATTGCTGGACAAAGTGTTTCCCTGGTACAGGAAAGAGAGAGAGTGGGAGGGAGGGAGGGAGGGAGAGAAGGAGAGAGGGAGGGAGGGAGGGAGAGAGAGAGAGAGAGAGAGAGGGAGGGAGGGAGGGAGGGCGAGAGAGAAAGAGAGAGAGAGAGAGAGAGAGAGAGAGAGAGAGAGAGAGAGAGAGATGAAATAGTATATCTAATTAAAAGACCAAAATAAAAGCAAGAGATTTTCCTCTAACAAAACACAACAAGAGAAAATATAAATGGGAAGCAGAAGAAAAAATAAAGAAAAGAAACAGCAGTAGAACAAACATGGCATCTAGAAGTGTTTCTCGTACAATTTGCAGATGTGTGCATAATATGTATAGCATTTAAATAATAATAGATGCAGGGGTGAAATCCAGCAGGTTCTGGAGAACTGGTAGGGGAAATTTTGAGCAGTTTGGAGAACCGGCAAATACCACCTCTGGCTGGCCCCAGAGTGGGGAGGGAATGGGGATTCTGCAGTATCCTTCCCCTGCCACGCCCACCAAGCCACGCCCACAGAAGCAGTAGTAAAAAAAATGAATTTCACCACTGATATTGATGTTTAAATTGCATCCACTGGCAAGCTATCAAAGCTGAATCATCAGCACCCTCTTTCCCATCATGCACTACTTTAATGAGGACTAGCCGCTTGCCGCTTTAGATCTAAATTCCACAGAATGTAAGAACCTGCCGAATTCCTATCTTTGCCCGCATGCCCTGTAACTGACCCTGCAGCCCTACTCCAGTGTAAATCTTGGGAGTATGTGCCGATAATCAATCATCTTCAAAACGGAGAGGATGGACTTTAGAATTTAAATGCAGATTTGGGCCCTTTGTTGATTATTTTCCCTGAAGCAGAACTGCATTAAAAACAACATTTTGATTCTCTGTCATCTATTGTTTTATTCTGCTCCACCGTGGGAGTTTTCATTGTACACACTAAACCTCAAACTAAACAACTCCTGCACTTTATCCTCTTCTTCCTGAAAATTGACATTTGCAATAAATCCTTCCAATTGTACGCTTCTCTTATATTTCAGTTCAAGGGTTTCAAATGTCGGCTGATGAAATCCATCTGAACATGGTCACGGGCTCAGCTGTACCCTGCCCTTCAAAGCAGTGAGAACATAGATGGGCTTAGCACATAGCACAAATCTAGAATGCTAACGTTTAGTTTAGTTTATTGTCATTGCACCTCGTACAACGAAATTAAATGCAGGGGTGAAATCCAGCCCGTTGTGACAGGTTCTGGAGAACCGGTAGCGGAAATTTTGAATAGTTTGGAGAACCGGCAAATACCACCTCTGGCTGGCCCCAGAGTGGGGAGGGAATGGGGATTTTGTAGTATCCTTCCCCTGCCACGCCCACCAAGCCACACCACACACCCCAAGCCAGAACTGGTAGTAAAAAAAATGATTTCACCACTGCTTCAGTGTACAACTATAAAAATAAAAATACAAACATACATTCTTTACTTTTTATATAATTGAAATTGAAAACCCGATATTGTGCTATATACCATAGAATCCAATATAATTACTGCCCTGGGATAGAAGCTGTTTTTCAGCCTGTTTGTCCTCGTTTTTGTTATCCTGTACCATCTGCTAGATGGTAATAGTTCAAAAAAAGGGTGCCTAGGATGAGATGGATCTTTAAGGATGTTTTGCACTTCCTTAAGGCAGCGGGAGCTATAAAGCTCTTCCAAAGAGGGGGAGAGGGCAACCTGTGATCCTCTGGGCAATGACGTTAACCCTTTGGAGTGCTATCCTATCTGCCACTGTGCAATTGGCAAACCAGACACAGCAGGAGTGGGTTCCAGCATGCACTACTGCTGATTTGCTCTGGTGTCTGCTTAATGCATGCACGCTTGATGCGTGCTCTGCGCATGCATGAACAATGCATTTAAAATTGTTCTGCGCATGCGCAGAACTGAAAAACAAGATGGAGCTGCTACCGGTAAACAGGTTCGGGGCGTGGCAGGTTTCAGCGACCCAGGCCATCAAACTATTACCAGTTCAGCCAAACTGTTAGGAACCCACCACTAATACACAGGTGCAGTAAGTTAAAATACTCCCTATGGTGCAACAATAGAAAGTCACCAGCGATTTTCCATTCGGTTGTTGTTTCCTGAGAAGTCTCAGGTAGTATCATTTCTACTGGGCCCTTTTGACCAGTGCTGTAATGTGAGTTGCCCCAGGTAGTTTATCTTTTATGATACCACCTTTTTATGATAACGTCTTTGCATGCTGTGGGAAATTTGGGGTGGGGGTGGGAGAAGATAAAGAGATTAAAATGCAGGTAAGAGGTAGTCCTCGCCTTACGCCCACAATCGAGCCTAAAGTTTCAATTGTTAAGTGGGATGTTTAAGTTTTGCCTCATTTTACAACCTTTCTTGACGCAGTTGTTAAAGTGAATCATTGCAGGTGTTAAATTACTAACACGGTTGTAAAGTGAATCTGGATCCTCCCCCATTGAGTTTGCTTGTCAGAAGGTCGCAAAAGGGGATCACTTCACACACACACACACACGACATTGCAACTGTCACAAGTATGAACCAGTTTGGTAAGCATTGAATTTTGATAACATGATGGTGGAGAGGGTGCAAAGGTCGCAACTGTGAAAAATGGTCATAAGTCACTTTTTTCAGTGCCGTTGTAACTTTGGACAGTCACTAAACAAAGTGTTGTAAGTCAAGGACTACCATACCTGTATTGGAGTTCCACTTACGCAGAGGTCTTCAAACTTGGCAACTTTAAGACTTGTGGACTTCAACTCCCAGAATTCTCCATAGCTGGCTGGAGAATTCTGGGAATTGAAGTCCACAAGTCTTAAAGTTGTGTTAGAACCACCTAGTGTCAGTGACAAGACACTCTTTTTCCCAGCTTCAAATGAATTGGCATCAAGAATGAATATACAGTATCTCTAATCAGAGCTCTCTAGCCCATTTTCCTTCCAGCAGCTATGAAAAAATCCTTTCTGCAGGCAAAGAATATTTGAAGAACCACTCAGCGGGAGAGACATAATCCTCAGCTTGCAAAATTGCCACACACACACACACACCCACACCCACACACATGTAATATAAAAAAGAAGGCAATTGCCTGACTATTTCCAAAGCTGGAGAAGAAGGGAAGGCAAAACACCTGCCGAAAACATGATATAGATTCTGTTTTTTTCTGACAAAAATATTGTTTTTCCTAAGCACCTTGGAAAAAAGAAAAAAAGAAATGTAAGTTAGGGCAACATGAAAGGAACGTTCAATTACTACCAGACAAAGGGCTAAAATAGGAACTTATTTGATCTCCCGCCTCATGATTTCCATTTGGCACCCAGTCTGTTCAAATAACTAACGTCTAATTATTTTTAGAGAAAACTATATTTTTACAGAGACACCCAGTCCTTTCGGAATTGAAGTTCTTGGCAAAGGTGACCGACAACTATAATCATGTCCAGCTGAATGACTTCAGAAACCTTTGGTCAGCTGGGATTGAGGCCACACGGTCTTTTCTTGATACCGGGATCTTTTCTAAAAGGAGGGAGCCCAACATCCCTCATGGGTGAGAATTGGTCCTCTGAACAGGACCTGGAAGTAGGAGATCCAACACCAGGTTGATCTAGTGGTTGCTGAATAGTAAGTGACCGTGAGTTTAAGGTCTGCCTTAGCTGGGTGACTCTGGGCAAATCACCAGGAGACAGTGAGTTCTAGTCCCTACTTAGGCATTAAAGCCTGCTAGGCAATTTTAGGCCAGTTAATCTTTCTCAGACCAGAGGTGGGTTCCTACAGTTTGGCCCAGTTCAGCTGAACAGGTAGCGATTAGGCAGCCTGAGTTTCTGGAACTGGCAGCGACCCAGGCCTGCCACGCCGCCAATCTGGTTCTCCTACGCGGCCACCATTTTGATTTTCAGTTATGCGCATGCTCAGAACAATTGCAATTGCATCAATGTATTTTTTCTCTTTTTAATGTTTGGTGTGTGCGCGGGTAAAACAAGCATGCACGGGCAAAATTTTTGTGCTCACAGAATGGGCAGTAATGCCCGGAGCAACACACCCCTGGCTCAACACATTAGAAGTCATCTGTAATCAGAGGTGGGCTGCCTCCGGTCTGGCCAAGTTCGGCCGAACGGGTAGTGTAAGTCAGGCCTGCATCGCACAACCGGCAGCGGCCCAGGCCTGCCGTGCCCCCAACTGCTAACTTCGCTGCCGCTTGGCCGCTGCCATTTTGGATTTCAGTGACTGCACGTGCGCAGTTCACTGTGAATTGTTCTGCGCATGTGCGAAGAACAATTTTACATTGAGCAGCGCACGCTCGAGTTGTGCGTCAGTTGCGAACTGGTTGTAAAACCAGCAGCAACCCTCCGCTGTCTATAATGCATCCAGGCTTGTAATAGTATGTGCGAATGTCCTTGGGAGACGGTAGAGGGAGAACAAGAGATGGACAACGAGTATGGACAACGACATTTCAGAAGGGACCCTCCCTGCTTTTCCAAAGAGTAAAAAGAAAGAAAGGGAGAACCAGCATAATCACCAAGAATCTTGACTTACAACGACAACTGGAACATAGCTAAGCACGGTGGTCTTTAAGTTAGATTTTGCCCCATTTTAAGACCTTTCTTGCCAGAGTTGTTAAGCGAATCATTGCTGTTATTGCTTAATGAATAGTTGTAATAGAATAAAACAATAACAGAGTTGGAAGGGACCTTGGAAGTCTTTGATAGACTATTTTTGATAAATGGTTGTGCAATCTCTTCTTTAAAACTTCCATTGTTGAAGCACCCACAACTTCTGGAGGCAAGTCGTTCCACTGATTAATTTTTCTGATTGCGTAGGAAGTGGTGGTTACAAATGCCACATTGGAATAATAATATCAAGGTTAATAACAATTAAAAACTGGCACCTACATGCCAGATAACAAATAAGTAACTGAAGGGGAGGAACTGCAATATATTCGTCATAATTAAAAGCTTTCCAAAATTCACCCCAAAAACAAACACAAACCTTCTCGAGAAATGTAAGATAACTGGGTGGGGCTGAAAGGCAAAGAAAAGGTGATTATTGTGGCTTAAGTGGAATGTCACCTCTGCAAGGAAAAGTTCGTCTTGAGACACAAACTGGTTTTCTGCATTATTGCTTCCAGGGGCATTCACCTTCCTCCATCCTGCAGGTAAATCTCTGTGCAGGCGAAATCTACCTTCAGGGGAGGAGGCAAAAAAAGTCAAAATGGGCAAGCTAGTTTAATGAAATGAAGGACCAGGGGTGACATGATTGAAGTGTTCTGATATCTCAGGGGTTGCCCCAAAGAAGAGGGAGTCAGACTATTCTCCAAAGCACCTGAGGGCAGGACAAGAAGCAATGGATGGAAACTAATGAAGGAAAGAAGCAACTTAGAACTGAGGAGAAATTTCCTGACAGTGAGAACAGTTATTCAACTTGCCTCCAGAAGTTGTGAATGCTTCAACACTGGGAGTCTTTAAGAAGATGTTGGATAACCATTTGAAATGGTAAAGAGTTTCCTGCTTGAGCACGGGGTTGGACTAGAAGACCTCCAAAGTCCCTTCCAACTCTGTTATTTTGTTAATCTGCTCTTTTTTTTTTTTTAATGAACTTCACACTTGATTTGCATGACGAATCAAAAATATGAAGAGAATTGATTACTTGGTGTGGCAGCTATCTGGTCTTTTTTGACTGCTTCCTGGGATCCTCTCTGTCTATCTCACTAGGTCTGGAAGGAATTCATTTTTTTGCCTGTCTTTTGTGGTAATGAATATACAAGTCCTTGTAAGTTGTGCGTGGTGGCAATTTCCAGAGTGTTGAGGTCTCTTGGGAAAGTTTATTGTAGGAAAGCCAGTTTGGTGTAGTGGTAGAATGGCTGGTTTATAAGGGATGGTGAGTTCTAGTCCTTCCTCTGGCGTGAAAGTTGGCTAGGTGACTTTGGGCCAATCACCAGGATACATTGGGTTCTAGTCCTGCCTTAAGCATGAGCCGCCTCACGGGGTTGTTGTCAGAGGTGGTTTCCTAACAGTTTGGCTGAATAGGTAGTAACTCATCCGGACACGTCCCCGAACTGCTTCTATTGGTGGGGCCATAGGCTCCGCCATCTTGTTTTTTGCTTCTGTGCTTGTGCAGAAGCAATTTTTTTATTACTGTGCATGCCTGCATAGTGTGCATCAAGCATGCACGCCCATCAAGCACATGCGTGCATGAAGCACATGCACACCCGCAGTGCGTCCCCTGAGCCAACCAGCAGTAACAGAAGCAAGAACTCACCCCTGGTTGTTGTGTGGAAAATAGGAAAATGAAGTAGTATTAGGTAAGTTCACCACCATGATTTATTTCCTTTTTTTAAAAAAAAGAGGCAGGATAAAAATAAATAAAAATACAAACAAACAAACTCTGGTCTACACCATTTCCCCAAATTTAATCCCTAGGGACAAGGGCATATCCCAAAATTGGATTTTGCAATGGGATAATCTATTCTCTGCTTTTTTTTTTGATTTTTTTTAAATTTTAATTAAACAAAAACACACACAAAAAAAGAATCATCCTTCATTACATCGTGTAATGCGGGGCTGTTGGACACGCCCGGTCGCTTGTACCAACCCCCGCAGCCTAGGTGGCCAGGAACTACAGAGCCAGGGCCTGAGGCTGATGCTTTGCAATGCAAGGTCCGTTATCAACAAGGCCCCCCTCATTAATGAGTTGATCTCAGAGGGGGAGCTGGACCTTGCAGGGATAACGGAGACCTGGTTGGGCCATGAGGGTGGTTTACCCCTCGTGGAAATGTGCCCACCGGGTTTCCGTGCATTCCATCAGCCCCGGGCCCTGGGTAAGGGTGGTGGGGTGGCGGTGGTTATACGGGAAGGTCTGGAGCCAAGAGAGTTCACTGTGCCTCAGATATCCGGGTGTGAGTCCCTTGGTGTGAAATGGGGCCCAGGGAGTCAGTGGGGCTTGCTGATTGTATACTTGGCTCCTCGCTATGCATCAGCTCCTCGAGCTGATCTCAGAAACGGCAGTTGAGACCCCCAAACTTATGGTTATGGGGGATTTCAACCTGCTGTCGATGGGGGAAGCGTCCGAGGTGGCTCGGGAGTTCATGGCTTCCATGACAGCCATGGACCTGACCCAATTAATTCAGGGCCCCACACACGAGGGCGGTCACACGCTGGACCTTGTTTTTGTATCTGGGCAGTGGACGAGTGATCTGGGAATAGGGGATTTGGTTATTACCCCCTGTCATGGTCAGATCACTCATCTCTCCGGCTCGACTTCCCTGGCGCTACCCCCCACCGCGGGGAGGCGGAACCAGACTGTCCAAGTTGGTACCGCCCCAGGCGCCTGATGGAACCGGATAGATTCCAGACGGAGCTTGGGCCACTTCCTGTAGCCCTGACCCGCTCTCGGTCGGAGGACCTAGTGGCCGCCTGGAATAGGGCGGCTGCTGGGGCCTTGGACCGGGTTGCGCCTTTGCGGCCTCTCCTATGGCAACGAACTACCCTGGCTCCTTGGTTCACCGAGGACCTAGGGGTGATATAACGCCATAGGAGATGCCTAGAGAACAGGTGGAGGTCCTCGCGCTCCGAATCTGATCAAACACAGGTAAGAGCCTATTCACGGACCTACCTTGTGGCATTAAGAGCGGCCAAACGTAGACATTGTGCCGCTCTTATTGTGTCCGCCGATAACCGCCCTGCTGCCCTGTTTCGAGTGACCCACTCCCTCTTATCACAGAGGCCGCGGGAAGCCCCTTTACAGGGCAGAGCAGAGGAGTTTGGGGAATATCTGCAGGACAAAATCGCTCAGATCCGGAGTGGATGGGCCCCCTTCAGTGGACCAGAGGAGTCGTCAACAGCGAGTCTTGAGAGACCATTCTGGGAGGAGTTTGATTCTGTTGCCCCCGAGGATTTGGACAGGTTATGTGGACGGCTGCGAGCCACTACATGTTTATTGGACCCGTGCCCCTCCTGGCTGGTACTGGCATCCTGGGAAGTGACACGAGGCTGGCTCCTGGGCCTAGTGAACGCCTCATTGGGTGAGGGGTCCTTACCGGCCGCCTTGAAAGAGGCGGTGGTGAGGCCCTTACTCAAGAGACCTTCCCTGGACCCGACGGAACTAGCTAATTATTGTCCTGTCTCCAACCTTCCCTTTCTAGCGAAGGTTGTAGAGAATGTGGTGGCACAGCAGTTCCCACGACACCTGGAAGAAACCGACTATCTAGACCCGCGCCAGTCCGGTTTCCGACCCGGTCACAGCACGGAGATGGCCTTGGTCGCATTGGTTGATGATCTCTGGAGGGCCAGAGATAGGGGTTGTTACTCTATCCTGGTCCTATTAGATCTGTCAGCGGCTTTTGATACCATCGACCATGGTATACTATTGCGCCGGCTGGAGGGGATGGGAGTTAGGGGCACCGTTTTGCGGTGGTTCGGCTCCTACCTCTCCGACCGGACACAATGTGTGTTGGCAGGGGGGCAGAGGTTGACCCTGAGGTCACTCACCTGTGGGGTGCCGCAAGGGTCGGTCCTCTCGCCCCTTCTGTTCAACACATATGTGAAGCCACTGGGCGAGATCATCCGTGGTTTTGGGGTTGGATACCATCTGTACGCTGATGACACTCAGCTGTACATTTCCACCCCAAACCACCCCAACGAGGCTGTCGAAATGATGTCCTGGTGTTTGGAAGCCGTCCGGGTCTGGATGGGGAACAACAGACTCAAGCTTAACCCCTCCAAGACAGAGTGGCTGTGGTTACCGGCACCTCGGTTCAACCAGTTGATTCCATCACTGGCCATAGGGGGCGAACAACTGCCCCCTGTGGAACGGGTGCACAATTTGGGCATCCTCCTAGATGTCCGGCTGTCGATGGATGACAATGTGGCAGCCGTGGCAAGGGGGGCGTTCCACCAGGTTCGCCTGGTGCGCCAATTGCATCCCCTATTGGACCGGGACGCCTTACGCACAGTCACTCATGCGCTGGTGACGTCTCGTCTGGACTACTGCAATGCTCTCTACATGGGGCTCCCCTTGAGATGTACCCGAGGACTACAGCTACTTCAGAATGCGGCCGCGCGGGCTATCATGGGGAGTACTAGGTACTCCCACATAACACCTCTCCTGCGCGAGCTGCACTGGCTGCCTGTGGTTTTTCGGGTGCGTTTCAAGGTGCTGATTACCATCTTCAAAGCGCTCCATGGCACAGGACCTAGTTACCTGTGGGATCGCATCCTACCGCATACATCCCTGCGACCAATTCGCTCTCACAGGGAGGGACTCCTCCGGGTGCCGTCCACCAAGCAATGCCAACCGGCGGCGCCTAGGAGTAGAGCCTTCTCTGTGATGGGCCCAACCCTCTGGAATGACCTCCCCCCCCGATATTAGAACTACTACCGACCTCCGCTCCTTCCGACAAAAACTTAAGACTCACCTGTTTCAATTAGCCGGCCTGGCCCATTTACAGCTCCACTCTTACCTCCTGGCGGATATTTTTATTTGGGATAGTTTTTAGGGTTAATGTTTTTTAAATTTTTAAAATTTTAATCTAACTTAAACTAAATCTGTACAGTGAACTATTGCTACCTCCTCCAGTCCTATATTTATTTTATTTATCTTATATTTATACTATGTATATTTATTGTTCAATTGTTTTAATATGACTGTACACCGCCCCGAGTCTCTTCTGAGAGAGGGGCGGTCTAGAAATTGAATAAAGTTAAAATTGAATAAAGTTAAGTTAAAGTGTAGCAAGCGTGTCGATAGGTTACAGATAACTTTTGCACATTTCTTCCATAGTCATTACTTGTAGTTCATATTAGATTATACACTTTAAATCAAAAATCTTTGTATAACTTACTATCAATGTACCACAATTCTCATTTGACTACAGTTATTTACCTCAAATCATTCATACTTAAAGACACAACCACATAATGGCATTCATTAGCTATTTCAAAAATCCTCCAATAACATTACACCTTTATGACATATTCAAAGTAAAAGTCAATTAATAAAATTTCTAAGAAAAACCCTTTCCCCCCTGCTTTATTTGGCTTCTCTTTTTAGCATTTGCAACTTTTTTTAAAAAATGTGTGTTGGCAAAATAAACAGCCAAATACCTTTTCTTTGATGCTGAATCACTTGATCTCTCTCGCTGCAAAAAATAAACACTTCAGAAATTCCAGGGACTGGAAGGTTTTTCATTAATAAATAACTTGGGTATGTAACGCCAAATGTCCTCTGAGTACTCAAGGACCTGTCAAGTTTTTGGACAAGGAACAATCCTTCAAAATTATGAACTCAAAGTCCAAAGAAGGAAAAGGGAAATATACACCTTTGATCCGATACTCATGCTTGGAAAATCTGTGATATAGGGCGGGAAAGTGCTAATAGTTAAAGACTAGGAGCAAAGATTGACTCAGAAAAATAACTATAGTCCTTTTTTTTTCCCTGCAGAAGTTCTGTACTACAGAACCTATGAGCCTCTCACCACAGTTGATGCAAGCTGTAGTTGAAGTCATCTGAAGAATGATAGTTTGGAAAGCAGATATGCAATTTAAATTGGTATTTCTCAGCTTTCTCAAGTTTAAGATGGGTTGACTTCAACTCCTAGAATTCCCCAGCCAGCATAGCTGGCTGGGAAATTCTGCAAGTTGAAGTCCACCTAAAGTAGAATAAAATATGAATTAAAATATAAGAATGAAGACGTGGCATAAAAGGGACAGTTATAAGCTTGCTTAAAGGGACAGGAAAATGTCATCAGCCTCTAACCACAAGATGTCCTAGCCAACGTCCCTATGTCAAAAGTCCAAACCACAAGGTTCAAATAAAATTCGTTAATGACACGCAGTCCATACCTGTAACAAAAGGAGAAGTAAGACCCCCATCTACTTATAAGGCTTTTCCCCCCAATAACCAATAAGCAATGAGTTAAGTATTTCCGTGTTGCGCTGCTTTTGAGAATGTATAAGAACGCGTGCTTCAATAATGAAGGTTGTTCAGAATTTGCAATGTTAGCCATGGGCTAGCTTTCTGAACTTGGCAGCCAAATCAACTTTTCCTGTATCCTGAGAAGTCTAAAGCCTGTCATTTTCTGCAATAATTCTGGCAACTGTGGGCAGGACATAGAGCGATATTTTGCTGAGGATGGAATGGACTGACCAATGCCCCATCAAGGCCGTCTCACCCATCTTCAGGCGCCGACAGAGACCTTTCTCTGGGAGAGGGCTGATGACCTCTCTTGGGGATCCGGAAGACACCGCCGATCTAAGAATGTGACCAGGATCAGGACAAGTTAATAAAATTATGCCAGCTGAGAAAGAAGACGCCTGCAGGCAAGTATCAAAAGAATTGTAGACCCACTCAGTTAGGAGTAGAACAGGGGGCCCAATCACCCCCCTGAGCCCGGATAGCGTCCCTTCCAAATGGAACCGGCTTATCCTAATGAGGCTCTAGGTTTGTGTGGGAGGTTAATCTGCTGCAGTTCCTGTTGGTGACCGTAAGCTCCGGGACCGCAGGTCAGCAGAAATTGTGTTAGAAATAGAACATGGGCACGGAGGGAGCGTTCCTCGACGCCTATCCAGTGCATGTTGAAAAACTTCAAGAGAGCTTTTAGTGGAGATTATGGAGATCCCAAACCCAACCCTGGGGAGCTAAAAAGATTCTGTGAGAACGAATGGCCAACCTTTAATGTAGGATGGAAACCTGAAGGTACTTCTAATCCAGACATCATTTCAAAAGTACATCAGATCATAACCGATGCTAAAACTGGTCACCCAGATCAACATCAGTATATTGATCAGTGGCAGATAGCAGTGAAACAAAATCCTGACTGGCTCCATAAATGTAAAAAAGGAAGCCGTAAACGTTTGTGTGGCCCGAATAAAAGGAAATGGCAAAAGCAAGGTCAAAATGAATCACCCTGAGAAAAAGCCTCTCCTCCAAACTGCACCCGATGAAGAAGAAGGCCCCAAGGCAACCTTCACATGCTGGCGGTGGAATTAACCAAGGGGCAGTAGGACAAAGTGACCAGGGAGAAAGGCAAAAATTGGAAAGTCCGTCTAGCGGACCCCCTTCTCCTATAACCCAACGAAATTCCCCCGTTGCCACCTGAACCAGAAGTCAGCTCCTAGCTCCGCTGCACCAAATGGATCAAAGAGTTGTAGATGGACAGGGACAAGTAGATTTACACCCTTTGGTTCAATATGTCCCGTTTACCACCACAGACCTGTTGAATTGGAAACAACATTACGGACCGCTGTCTGCTAAGCCTCAGGAAGTCATTGACTTGTTTAGGGTCATTATCAGAACCCATAATCCAACATGGATTTGGAGCAATTAATGACTACTCTCCTTAATGGAGAAGAAAGAGAAAGGTTGAGTGGTGCCATTGGAAAAATCTTGAAACCCGCAGATGGAGGAAGCCTTCAAGCCATGCTAAATTCACGGTTCCCACGGCAAGATCCGCAGTGGGACCCCTATAGAGATATGACCTCCCTCTGGGACTATCAGGCACTAATTCTTTGAGGCTTAGAACAAGACGCAAAACCTCCAGTAAACATGTCCAAACCCTCTCTCATGGTCCAAAAATCAGACGAAAGTCCCGAAGCCTTTTTCCAAAGGCTGGTCGATGCGTATAAAACCTACACCCCAATCAACCCCCTAGATCCCGAAGATGCCCATATGCTAGGGATGGCTTTCATATCACAGAGTGCCCTGGACATTAAACGAAAGCTCCAGAAACAAGAAGGTGCCTTAGGGATGAATATAAGCCAATTAATGGAAATCGCTCGCAAAGTCTTTGTGAACATAGAAAAAGTAGAAGAGAAAAAGAAAGACGATAGAATGCAACGCAAAGCTGAATTGCTGGCAGTTGCATTGTCAAATAAATCCCAGATCCAGAGCAGAGGTCGATGTAATTGGTGTAAGGAAGAAGGCCACTGGATGTTAGAGTAGAGTAAAAGGCTAGAAGCTGGGATAAGGGGGCAGGGAAGAGGACAGAATAAAAGAATGGAACTTGGTCAATTGAATTGTAAGGTCAAAATTTACGATCCTCCGAGAGGGAGAAGTGGAAGAGGATTGAAGCCCCGTGGACTCCCGGGCAGAGGCCGAAGACTGGTCCAAAGTGAGATAAGCTTGGCCGCAATAGACGAAAGGTATGAAGACTGAAGGAGGCCAGGGTTTAGTCCAGCCCTCCCTCCCCTGAATCCTTGGTCCGAATGAAGATAGGGGTAATAATATAACCTTTTTGGTAGACACAGGGGCATCTAAATCAGTAATTCCAAAACCCTTGGCTCCCATTTCTAATAATGTACTAAACATCCAAGGGGTTGATGGTCAGATAAACAGCTGCCCTGTGTTGAAGCCTTTAAAATGTTCCCTGAATGGAAGAGACATAGACATAAATGTTCCCTGAATGGAAGAAGCTCCCCAACTTAGAAAGCCCTTTTAATCTCTTTGTGGATTCAAAAGGCAACACTGCTCTGGGGGTCCTGATGCAGGAAAAAGGAAGTTGGCAGCAACCTGTGGCTTATCTATCCAAGCAACTGGACTGTGTTGCAAAAGGCTGGCCACATTGCCTAAAAATTCTAGCCGCCACGGCTCTCCTAATGGAGGAAGCTAATAAATTAACTTTCAGACAGCCTACCAATATCTATACCAGCCACGCAATTCAAGCAATTTTAGAAACAAGGGGACATTTATGATTAACAAACCCTAGAATTTACAAATATCAGGCACTCCTGACTCAAATCCAGAAGTGACCTTGAAGCCAACAAATGCCCTAAACCCTGCCGCTCTTTTGCTAATACCAGGACCCGAAATTGAGCATAATTGTATGCGAACCATTGAGAGTCAGTTCTCATGCCGACCAGACTTAACGGACGTGCCATTGAAATCTGCAGACTATAACTTGTTCACTGACGGATGAGGCTTCATTACTACGGGAGAATGTTATGCTGGCTATGCGATAGTCTCTCTTGACCAAGTCTTTGAGAACGGACTTCTCCCAAAAGGCACTAGTGCCCAAGTAGCAGAATTATGGGCTTTAACCCATGCATTAGAGAGGACAAAGGATGAAAGAGTAAATATATGGACTGACTCTAAATATGCCTTTCTCATTTTGCATGTTCATGAGGCTGTCTACAGAGAAAGAGGTCCTTTAACGGCTTCAGGGAAGGAAATCAAACACCCCTTCCTAATTGAAAGGCTAATAGCAGGGAAAAAGCCAAATAAAGTCTCTGTTATGCATTGTAAAGACCATCAGAAGGGACAAGATTAAAAGACTGGGGATGAGCCGTCTCCCCATTGTTGGGCCCATAGCAGTTGGTGTAGAAATTATAGGGTCACCCTCCTTGTGCATCAAACGATATCAGGAACCTGGCATTCCTGTGGCGTCACTATCAGAGGAACAATGCCCATCTGAAATGTACCTTGCCCCCAGGAAAACCCTTGTAGATGTAAAATTGACTCACAGCATGTCTCCCTCTGCTCACAAGCTCTTCCAACAGAAAGTCACTTTCTCGCTCCCACCTCCACTTGTTTTTAACCAATGGGAGGGGAATCTGACCACTGGAAGCTGCCCAAGGCCATTCCAATCACCCTGACTTCCCACTTGGCTTTCAATACAATCCACTACAGGAGTTTGTGTTTACTTTCCCCCTGGAAACGCCAGTTCCCAATATCTCTTTGAAGGGAAATAAGCTAATGGACCCTAATCAAGAAGTTCCATTACAGCCCCTGACTGGTATGTTCCTAGCAAGAACTTTAGAAGTCTGGACTAATGAAAGGAACCTTCGAGCCCATGCCTTCTCTATGAACATCGGCGTATGTGTAGGAGAAAATGGAGTTTTCTTTCTATGTGGGAGAAATGCCTATCTGTGCTTGCCCACTAATTGGACTGGCACATGCACCCTAGTACACCTCCTCCCCAAAATGGGGGTGGTAAGTGGGAAACAGACCCTCCCTGTACCCCTCATGGGACATGTCCAGAAAAGAGTGCCACTCCTAATTCCACTATTAGCAATCTTGGGAATAAGGACAGCAATTGGAACGGGTGTAGGTGGAATGACCCATTCCATTACACAGTTCAGGCAACTGTCAGAAGAATTCCAAGAAAGCCTGAACCAAATTGCTGGCACCTTGGTTGAAGTCCAGGACCAGATAGATTCCTTGGCAGCTGTGGTGTTGCAGAACTGGCGTGCCATAGATCTTTTAACTGCTGAAAAGGGTGGGCTATGTGTATTCCTGGGAGAAGATTGTTGTTTCTATATGAATAGATCAGGAGCAGTTCGGGGGGTGGTCCAAGAACTACGAGATCAAGCGAGCTTCCTCTATTGGTCAAAAAGTACAAGGAACAGATGTGTGGTTCTCTTGGCTACCGGGAACAGGTTGGATCAAGCAAATGCTATTTCTTTTATTATGTGGAATCGCAAGTTTAGCCTTCCTCCCTTGCATAATACCCTTGCTTAAACAACTCATTATGAGGTCTGTAAAAGAAATACGGGCTGAAAAGGAGTTAATGTTAATGGAAAGCCTAATTGCACATACCCACAAGGAACATGAAGTTTCAGATACTAGCTCGTATATTCAAATTGCACTCTTAGAAGTGGAAAAAGTGATTCCGGAAGATAAGCCCTAAGATGTGTATTGCTTGTATCCTTGCTTTTTTGCTATTCTGTATTCTGCATGTTTATATTGTTAATCTAACAGGCTAGATTCATTTGTGGATATTAATAGAGTCTAGAAGGGGGGGATAAAGTAGAATAAAATATGAATTAAAATATAAGAATGAAGACGTGGCATAAAAAGGACAGTTAGAAGTTTGCTTAAAGGGACAGGAAAATGTTATCAGCCTCTAACCACAAGATGTCCTAGCCAACGTCCCTATGTCAAAAGTCCAAACCACAAGATTCAAATAAAATTCATTAATGACACGTAGTCCATACCTGTAACAAAAGGAGAAGTAAGACCCACATCTACTTATAAGGCCTTCCCCCCAAAATAACCAATAAGAAATGAGTTAAGTATTTCCGTGTTGCGCTGCTTTTGAGAATGTATAAGAATGTGTGCTTCAATAATGAAGGTTGTTCAGAATTTGCAATGTTAGCCATGGGCTTGCTTTCTGAACCTGGCAGCCAAATCAGCTTTTCCTGTATCCTGAGAAGTCTAAAGCCTGTCATTTTCTGCAACACACCCATCTTAAACTTGCCAACATTAAGTGACACTGGATTAAAGTGGGAAATATTCCTTCCTTGAGGATCCACAACCAAAAAACTTTGACAAGTTTCTAACAGGACTTGCTTCTGGAGGCAGTGGTTATTTTTAACCAAGCAAGGAAAATTCAGCTGGCTCTGCCCAGCACCAGCCAAAGCAGGCCAGCTCAGCCACCAAAAACAACTTCCTTCTGGCTGAACAACACCAAAGCCCAGCCAGATTTCACTCCTGAGAATCTGTTCCTATGCTTGCTAGATGTGACGGAAACACAGATTAGGAGTTATCGCAATCTAATTCCGTAAAAATGGTGCACCACACTGCAATCCTCATTTCAGCCCTATTCTGCTTGGATGTCAGTTACGGGGGTTGGGGGGGGGAATCCTGTGGGATTTTCACATTACAAAAAAGATGTTTGAGACTTTGGAAAAAATGCAGAGAAGAGCAAATAAGATAATTAAAGGCCTGGAGCAGGGGTGAAATCCAGCAGGTTCTGACAGGTTCCGGAGAACCGGTAACAGATATTTTGAGTAGTTCGGAGAACTGGCAAATGCCACCTCTGGCTGGCTCCAGAGTGGGATGGGAATGGAGATTTTGCAGTATCCTTCCCCTGGAGTGGGGAGGGAATGGAGATTTTGCAGTATCCTTCCCCTGGAGTGGGGAGGGAATAGAGATTTTGCAGTATCTTTCTCCTGGAGTGGGGAGGGAATGGAAATTTTGCAGTATCCTTCCCCTGGAGTGGGGAGGGAATGGAGATTTTGCAGTAACCTTCCCCTGGAGTGGGGAGGGAATTGGGATTTTGCAGTATCCTTCCCCTGGAATGGGGAGGGAATGGAAATTTTGCAGTATCCTTCCCCTGGAGTGGGGAGGGAATGGGGATTTTGCAGTATCCTTTCCCCTGGAGTGGAGAGGGAATGGAGATTTTGCAGTATCCTTCCCCTGGAGTGGGGAGGGATTGGGGATTTTGCAGTATCATTTCCCCTGGAGTGGGGAGGGAATGGAGATTTTACAGTATCCTTCCCCTGGAGTGGGGTGGGAATGGAAATTTTGCAGTATCCTTCCCCTGGAGTGGGGAGGGAATGGGGATTTTACAGTATCCTTCCCCTGGAGTGGGGAGGGAATGGAAATTTTGCAGTATCCTTCCCCTGGAGTGGGGAGGGATTGGGGATTTTGCAGTATCATTTCCCCTGGAGTGGGGAGGGAATGGAGATTTTACAGTATCCTTCCCCTGGAGTGGGGTGGGAATGGAAATTTTGCAGTATCCTTCCCCTGGAGTGGGGAGGGAATGGAGATTTTACAGTATCCTTCCCCTGGAGTGGGGAGGGAATGGAAATTTTGCAGTAACCTTCCCCTGGAGTGGGGAGGGAATGGAAATTTTGCAGTATCCTTCCCCTGGAGTGGGGAGGGAATGGAAATTTTGCAGTATCCTTCCCCTGGAATGGGGAGGGAATGGAGATTTTGCAGTATCCTTCCCCTGGAGTGGGGAGGGAATGGAGATTTTACAGTATCCTTTCCCCTGGAGTGGGGAGGGAATGGAGATTTTGCAGTATCCTTCCCCTGGAGTGGGGAGGGAATGGAGATTTTGCAGTATCCTTCCCCTGGAGTGGGGAGGGAATGGAGATTTTGCAGTATCCTTCCCCTGGAGTGGGGAGGGAATAGAGATTTTGCAGTATCTTTCTCCTGGAGTGGGGAGGGAATGGAAATTTTGCAGTATCCTTCCCCTGGAGTGGGGAGGGAATGGAGATTTTGCAGTAACCTTCCCCTGGAGTGGGGAGGGAATGGGGATTTTGCAGTATCCTTCCCCTGGAATGGGGAGGGAATGGAAATTTTGCAGTATCCTTCCCCTGGAGTGGGGAGGGAATGGGGATTTTGCAGTATCCTTTCCCCTGGAGTGGAGAGGGAATGGAGATTTTGCAGTATCCTTCCCCTGGAGTGGGGAGGGATTGGGGATTTTGCAGTATCATTTCCCCTGGAGTGGGGAGGGAATGGAGATTTTACAGTATCCTTCCCCTGGAGTGGGGTGGGAATGGAAATTTTGCAGTATCCTTCCCCTGGAGTGGGGAGGGAATGGGGATTTTACAGTATCCTTCCCCTGGAGTGGGGAGGGAATGGAAATTTTGCAGTATCCTTCCCCTGGAGTGGGGAGGGATTGGGGATTTTGCAGTATCATTTCCCCTGGAGTGGGGAGGGAATGGAGATTTTACAGTATCCTTCCCCTGGAGTGGGGTGGGAATGGAAATTTTGCAGTATCCTTCCCCTGGAGTGGGGAGGGAATGGAGATTTTACAGTATCCTTCCCCTGGAGTGGGGGGGGAATGGAAATTTTGCAGTATCCTTCCCCTGGAGTGGGGAGGGAATGGAGATTTTGCAGTAACCTTCCCCTGGAGTGGGGAGGGAATGGAAATTTTGCAGTATCCTTCCCCTGGAGTGGGGAGGGAATGGAAATTTTGCAGTATCCTTCCCCTGGAATGGGGAGGGAATGGAGATTTTGCAGTATCCTTCCCCTGGAGTGGGGAGGGAATGGAGATTTTACAGTATCCTTTCCCCTGGAGTGGGGAGGGAATGGAGATTTTGCAGTATCCTTCCCCTGGAGTGGGGAGGGAATGGAGATTTTGCAGTATCCTTCCCCTGGAGTGGGGAGGGAATGGAGATTTTGCAGTATCCTTCCCCTGGAGTGGGGAGGGAATGGAGATTTTGCAGTATCCTTCCCCTGGAGTGGGGAGGGAATGGAGATTTTGCAGTATCCTTCCCCTGGAGTGGGGAGGGAATGGAGATTTTGCAGTAACCTTCCCCTGGAGTGGGGAGGGAATGGGGATTTTGCAGTATCCTTCCCCTGGAATGGGGAGGGAATGGAAATTTTGCAGTATCCTTCCCCTGGAGTGGGGAGGGAATGGGGATTTTGCAGTATCCTTTCCCCTGGAGTGGAGAGGGAATGGAGATTTTGCAGTATCCTTCCCCTGGAGTGGGGAGGGATTGGGGATTTTGCAGTATCATTTCCCCTGGAGTGGGGAGGGAATGGAGATTTTACAGTATCCTTCCCCTGGAGTGGGGTGGGAATGGAAATTTTGCAGTATCCTTCCCCTGGAGTGGGGAGGGATTGGGGATTTTGCAGTATCATTTCCCCTGGAGTGGGGAGGGAATGGAGATTTTACAGTATCCTTCCCCTGGAGTGGGGAGGGAATGGAAATTTTGCAGTATCCTTCCCCTGGAGTGGGGAGGGAATGGAGATTTTGCAGTATCCTTCCCCTGGAGTGGGGAGGGAATGGAGATTTTGCAGTATCCTTCCCCCTTGAGTGGGGAGGGAATGAGGATTTTGCAGTATCCTTCCCCTGGAGTGGGGAGGGAATGGAGATTTTACAGTATCCTTCCCCTGGAGTGGGGTGGGAATGGAAATTTTGCAGTATCCTTCCCCTGGAGTGGGGAGGGAATGGAGATTTTGCAGTATCCTTCCCCTAGAGTGGGGAGGGAATGGAAATTTTGCAGTATCCTTCCCCTGGAGTGGGGAGGGAATGGAGATTTTGCAGTATCCTTCCCCTGGAGTGGGGAGGGAATGGAGATTTTGCAGTATCCTTCCCCTGGAGTGGGGAGGGAATGGAAATTTTGCAGTATGCTTCCCCTGGAGTGGGGAGGGAATGGAGATTTTACAGTATCCTTCCCCTGGAGTGGGGTGGGAATGGAAATTTTGCAGTATCCTTCCCCTGGAGTGGGGAGGGAATGGAGATTTTGCAGTATCCTTCCCCTAGAGTGGGGAGGGAATGGAAATTTTGCAGTATCCTTCCCCTGGAGTGGGGAGGGAATGGAGATTTTGCAGTATCCTTCCCCTGGAGTGGGGAGGGAATGGAGATTTTGCAGTATCCTTCCCCTGGAGTGGGGAGGGAATGGGGATTTTGCAGTATCCTTTCCCCTGGAGTGGAGAGGGAATGGAGATTTTGCAGTATCCTTCCCCTGGAGTGGGGAGGGAATGGGGATTTTGCAGTATCCTTTCCCCTGGAGTGGAGAGGGAATGGAGATTTTGCAGTATCCTTCCCCTGGAGTGGGGAGGGATTGGGGATTTTGCAGTATCATTTCCCCTGGAGTGGGGAGGGAATGGAGATTTTACAGTATCCTTCCCCTGGAGTGGGGTGGGAATGGAAATTTTGCAGTATCCTTCCCCTGGAGTGGGGAGGGAATGGAGATTTTGCAGTATCCTTCCCCTAGAGTGGGGAGGGAATGGAAATTTTGCAGTATCCTTCCCCTGGAGTGGGGAGGGAATGGAGATTTTGCAGTATCCTTCCCCTGGAGTGGGGAGGGAATGGAGATTTTGCAGTATCCTTCCCCTGGAGTGGGGAGGGAATGGAAATTTTGCAGTATCCTTCCCCTGGAGTGGGGAGGGAATGGAGATTTTACAGTATCCTTCCCCTGGAGTGGGGTGGGAATGGAAATTTTGCAGTATCCTTCCCCTGGAGTGGGGAGGGAATGGAGATTTTGCAGTATCCTTCCCCTAGAGTGGGGAGGGAATGGAAATTTTGCAGTATCCTTCCCCTGGAGTGGGGAGGGAATGGAGATTTTGCAGTATCCTTCCCCTGGAGTGGGGAGGGAATGGAGATTTTGCAGTATCCTTCCCCTGGAGTGGGGAGGGAATGGAAATTTTGCAGTATCCTTCCCCTGGAGTGGGGAGGGAATGGAAATTTTGCAGTATCCTTCCCCTGGAGTGGGGAGGGAATGGAGATTTTACAGTATCCTTCCCCTGGAGTGGGGTGGGAATGGAAATTTTGCAGTATCCTTCCCCTGGAGTGGGGAGGGAATGGAGATTTTGCAGTATCCTTCCCCTAGAGTGGGGAGGGAATGGAAATTTTGCAGTATCCTTCCCCTGGAGTGGGGAGGGAATGGAGATTTTGCAGTATCCTTCCCCTGGAGTGGGGAGGGAATGGAGATTTTGCAGTATCCTTCCCCTGGAGTGGGGAGGGAATGGAAATTTTGCAGTATCCTTCCCCTGGAGTGGGGAGGGAATGGAGATTTTGCAGTAACCTTCCCCTGGAGTGGGGAGGGAATGGAGATTTTGCAGTATCCTTCCCAGTATCCTTCCCCGCCCACCAAGCCACATCACGCCCACCTTGCCACACCCACAGAACTGGTAGTATAAAAAATTGAGTTTCACCACTGGCCTGGAGACGGAGACATATGAAGAACGGTTGAAGGAACTGGGTAAGGCAAGTCTAGAAAAAAGAACTAGAGGGGAAATGATAGTATTCCAGTAGTTGGGGGGCTGCCATAAAAAAGAGGGGGGGGTCAACTTATTTTCCAAAGGACTTGTAGGCAGGAGAAGAAACAATGGATGGAAACTCATCAAGGAGAGGAGCAACCTGGAATTAAGGAGAAACTTCCTAACAGTGAGATCAATTAATTGGTGGAACAGCTTGCTTTTAGAAGTTGTGAATGCTCCATCACTGGATGCTTTTAAGAAGAGACTGGACAGCCTATCTGAAATGATATAGGGTCTCCTGCTTGAGGAAGGGGTTGGACTAGAAGACCTCCAAGCTCCCTTGCAGCTCGAATGTGATTGATTGGACCAGACAAAGTGGTGTTTTGGGTGTGAGGCATTGTTTACAAGGAGAATCAGAGAGAAAGGGGAAAGGAAGGCTGCAGTGACCAGTTTCATTCACCTTGGATGAAACTCAGGCATTGTCATCAGAAGGCTGCAGAGAAAGACTCCTGAAGGAAGACCACGAAGACTGTAGAAGACTCTGCCTGGAAACTGGAGACCTTTGAGATTCAGGAAAATACAGTTGTGACGTTGGAATATTGGCTTACCCTGCAAGTCCCTGATGGAGAAAAACATGAGAATTGAGATATGTGGATCAGAAACAGGAGAAGCCCCAACAGACAGGGATACTGACTGTGATACAAGTGATCCTCAACTTATGACCTCATTTGAGCCCAAAATTTCTGTTGCTAAGCAAGACAGTGGTTAAGTGAATTTTTACAACCTTTCTTGCCACAGTTGTGAAGGGAACGACTGCAGTTGTTGTAACCTGGTTGTTAAGTGAATCTGTTTCCCAATTGACTTTTCTTGTGGGAAGGTCACAAAAGGGGATCACACATGGCACCCTCGGACACCACAACCATCATAAATGTAATGCAGTTGTCAAGCATCCGGACATAAATCACACAACCATGGGGCTGCTGCAATAAGTCAGGTTTTTTCCCAGTGCTTTTGTAACTTTGAATGGTCACTGAGTGAATTGCTATAAGTCGAAGACTATCTGTATGTATAGGGATGCTTCAACGGTTGTGTGAAAAATGCTTGCAGGCACTTTTTTTTAGTGCTATGTAACTTCAAACGATCACTGAGCAAATGGTTGTACATCGAGGACTGTCTGTATACAGATCAGATACAGAAGTCCCAACAGAGAGGAATACTGTAAGGCCTGATACACTTTGGATATCCTCACTGTAGGAAGTGGAGGAATTTGAAATTTTATTTATTTATTTAGTTGGTCAAACATGTACGAGATGACAGGTATAAGGATAAACAACATGAGCACAGGAAATGGGTACGAATAAGTGGAGACAGTAGGACAGGGACGGTAGGCAAGCTGGTGCGCTTATGCATGCCCCCTTTACAGACGTCCACGGCAGACAGTTTAAGATTAAAGTTATGGGGGTTTGAGGATATAACAACAGAATCAGGTAGAGGATTCCAGGCGTTGACCGCTCTGTTGCTGAAATCGGATTTTCTGCAATCGAGTTTGGAGCGGTTTACCTTGCGTTTGCATCAATTGCTTGTGTAATATTGAGGTTGAAGCTGAAGAAGTCATTGACAGATAAGGCGTTGTAGCGGATAATTTTGTGTAGGTGGTGAACCTCTAGGTTATCCAAGCCCAACATTTCGAGCCTGGTGGCATAAGGGATTCTGTTGCGAGCAGAGGAGTTGAGGACTCTTCTCGTGAAATACCTCTGGACCCGCTCAATTGTATTAATGTCCGATGTACAGTGTGTATTCTAGGCAGATGAGCTGCATTTGAGAATTGGTCTGGCAAAGGTTTAGTATGCCCTGGTTAGCAAATACAATGTTACTGGAGAAGAAGCTTCACAAGATTAGGTTAACAACTCTTAATGCCTTTTTGGCAATGCTGTTACAGTGAGTTCTAGGGCTTAGATCTGGGAATAGTAAGTGATAGGTAGCTGGGGTCCGGAATTATTTTTCAACAGGCAAAGATGGGAGAGGAATTAAATTATGGTCGTTGCTTCTGGCTGGCTGATCTACAGGTCCAATTCTTCTGCTGTTGATCAGCTGAATCTGAGGAGTGGAGGAGGATGTGAAGAAGGAATCATGGAAGCCACCTTAGAAGACAATCTGGGAGTTTGCAGGGAGAGAGGTTCTTCAGGCCTGGTTTGTGGCTCCTTCTAAACCAGGGATTTCCAACCTTGGCCACTTTAAGACTTGTAGACATCAACTCCCAGAATTCCTCAGCCAGCTTTGCTTAAGTGAATCCCTGCAGTTGTTAAACCCGTTGTTAAGTGAATCTGGTTTCCCCATTGACTTTGCTTGTCAGAAGGTCACCAAAGGAGATGACCTGACAACGGAAACATTGCAGCCATCATAAATGTGAATCGGTTGTCAAGCATCCAGATGTAAATCACACAACTATGGGGATGCTGCAAGGATCATAAGTTTGAAAACGGGTCATAAGTCACTTTTTTCCAGTGCTTTTGTAACTTTGAATGGTCACTAGGACACTGCAAGTGCCAATAAATACACTTGCCAAGCATCCAAATTTTGATCATGTGACAAAATACAGGATAATGGAGTTGGAGGGGACCTTGGAGGTCTTCTAGTCCAACCCTCTGATTAGGCAGGAGACCTTATATCATTTCAGACAAATGGTTATCCAGTCTCTTCTTAAAGGCTTCCAGTGTTGGGGCATTCACAACTTCTGGAGGCAAGCTGTTCCACTGATTAATTGTTCTAACTGTCAGGAAATTTCTCCTTCATTCTATTTTAGATGTCTCCTTGATTAGTTTCCACCCATTACTTCTTGTCCTGCCTTCAGGTGCTTTGGAGAATAGTTTGACTCCCTCTTCTTTGTGGCAACCCCTGAGATATTGGAAGACTGCTATCATGTCTCCCCTAGTCCTTCTTTCTATTAAACTAGACATACCCAGTTCCTGCAACCGATCTTCATATGTTTTAGTCTCCAGTCCCCTAATCCTCTTTGTTGCTCTTCTCTGCACTCTTTCTAGAGTCTCCACATCTTTTTTACATCGTGGTGACCAAAACTGAGTGCAGTATTCCAAGTATGGCCTTACCAAGGCATTATAAAGTTGTATTAGCACTTCACGTAATCTTGATTCTATGATCATAGGGATATGGCAAATATCATAAGTGCAAGGACTGGTTGTAAGATTTTTTTAAGCACCATTGTAACATTGAACGTTCACTAAACAAATGGTTATAAGTTGAGGACTGTATCCTTCATTTCTGTTCCAGCAATTAAACGGATGAAAAATAGATAGGCATTGTTGTCATTTCACCAGGGAATTTTCTGCTGATAAAAAGGCATAGTTTACCAGAAGAGGCTCTCAGCCCAGCTCTGCTCTGCTCTGAAAACATAGTGAGGAAAACCAGCTCCATTTGCCTTTGGTCAATATTATCTTTAACAAAAGAGCTTTTCCTTTGTTAGCAATAAATGCACCTGACTTCCTCTTTTTAGCAGAAAGCAGCTATAGTTCTCAGCTGGTTTAAATAACCATCTTCCAATATTGGAGGGGCTGCCACAAAGAAGAGGGACTCGAGCTATTTTTTCAAAGCACCTGAAGGCAGAACAAGAAGCGACAGATGGAAACTAATCAAGGAGAAAAGCAATCTGGAATTAAAAAGATATTTCCTGACAGAGAGAACAATGAATCAGTGGAACAGAAGTTGCCTCCAGAAGTTGTGAATGCCCCAACACTGGAAGTCTTTAAGAAGTGACTGGACAGCCGTTTGTCTGAAGTGGTGTAGGGTTTCCTGCCTAAGCAGGGGGTTGGACTAGAAGACCTCCAAGGTCCCTTCCAACTCTTGTTATTCTTTTAAATCAAGTGCAGGTGTTCTGATGCCTTCCATATTTCCCAGCCACTGCTTACAACTTTCATTAATTTTGGGATCTCAATGCCGTTGGGGCGTGTCTGGTTGGGGAAAACTAATTCAGGAAAATCACAAAGGTAAACTCAAGGTTTTCTTTATGAGGCTGTTTTGTCTCTCAAGTGTTAATATGAGATGCCTGAGAGAGAAACAGCTACATCAAAAAAGGCTGATTCTAGTTCTGCACCTAAACTGTTTTGTGTGGTTAGAAGGCCCAAGAAACCTCACCTCTAATATTCTGTAAATCAATTAAGGAGGAAAAAAAATCAAACGGAAGAACCATTCCTTCGCCTTTACATCTGAGATTTAAAAAAAAAAAATCTTGCGGGGAACCTAAAACTTTAAATCAAATTGAACACAAGCCAAATGAGTCATTCACAATGAATGGCATAAGAGATAATTACTCAGTGGGTGAAAGTCAGAGCAATGTTTACTGTATTCACCAGCAAAAAGTCAAATGTAGATTGTGTCCATATCTAATGCTGGGTTGGAAAAGCACCCCAGTTCAAACTTTGAAAATAATATTCCCCAAATGCAAAAGGAAGGAAGGAAGGAGGGAGGGAGGGAAGGAGGAAGACTGACAGGAAGGAAGGAGAAAGACAGACAGACAAGAAAGAAAGATAGAAAGAAAAAGAGAGAAGGATGGAGGGGGAAGAGAAAGAAATACAGAAAGAGAAAAAAAGAACAAAAGAAAGGCCGACAGATAGGAAGAAAGACAGACAGGAAGAAAGTAAGAAGAAAGACAGACAAGAAAGAGAAAGAAAGAGAGAGAGAGAGAGAGAGAGAGAGAGAGAGAGAGAAGGAGAGAGGGAGAAAAAGAAGGACAGACAGGGAGAAAGGAAGAAGAAAGACAGAAAAAAATAAAGACAAACAGAAAAGAAAGAAAGAGGGAGAGAAAGGAAGGAAGGAAGACAGATAGGAAGGAAGGAAGAAGAAAAACAGACAGACAAGAAAGAAAGAAAGAAAGAAAGAAAGAAAGAAAGAAAGAAAGAAAGAAAGGAGGGAGGGAGGGAGGGAGGGAGGGAGAGAAACAAAGACAGTCAGAAAGAGAAAGAAAGAAAACATACAGACAGATAGAAAGACAGATAGGAAGAAAAAAGAAAAATAGACAAAAGAAAGAAAGAAAGAAAAGAAAGAAAGAAAGAGGAAGAGAGAGAAAGGAAGGAAGGAAGAGAAAGAAAGAAAGAAAGAAAGATATTTAATTTAGGTTTGCATATCATGATTAAATGAAACATATCCAGTTAATCCAACTGTCTGCGTTTGACCATAGGCTGAAGCCTCAGTGGTGCTCGCTTCATACCCAACAGCTAATCCCAAAACCAGTCAACCTAATTTTCGTTTTATTGCACTGTGCAAATGCTTCGGAAGGCAATTCTTCACCCACTATTTTGCCCCCTTCAAGCAAAAAAACCATTTGCAAAATTAAAGGAACACCAATCCTTAAACGAAGAGACCACTATTGATTTGCATCCCTAATTCCAGCCTGAAATAAGAACATGATCTCCAGAAAACATGCCAATCCTAAATTCAACAGGAAAAGCCCAATTTTAAATAATCTGCGTTTGTTCCCATTTCAATTGCCTGGATAGTCAAACACACCAACCACCCCTTTGGGGGAGAGTCTGTTCAAAACCCCTAGTTCCTAAGCTGAGCTACTTTAAGAGATATAGAAAAGAATTCAAATTTCTCCTACTACGCAATCTGGTGCGTAGGCACGCAGCAAAATCCGATCAATCAATACACCAAGAGAATCAAAGCCAGTTAAGGTTCTTGGCTTCTTTCCCTTCCTTCTCAAAAAACAATCTAGGAAATTTAGCTTACTTTATAGTCCAGATTATTCTGGGTTTCTGGAATTTCCTGCCCACCTGCTTCCAAACCACTCTGCAAGCTGCCTTTTTGAGTTTGAGGCTGACAGCAGCAGTCGTGTAATCTCTAGCAAAAAAGGGGGCATGTCCAGAGGTGGTTGCTAACGTGGAAACCTCCCTTAACCGGCTACGCCCAGATTTGCCAATGCAAACTCACTGGAGAGTTAGATGAAGCAGCTGGAATTGGCTTGCCGCCGCTGGATTTGTTGCTTGTAGCAAGGGGAAAAGATCAGGATGCAGCTTCTCGTGTGTTTCTTGTCGGTCTCTTGAAAACCTACAGGCTGGTCCAAACTGGGCCAGAGGTTCTGATTCACAGGTAGTCCTCGACACTACGACCACCCCTGAGAGCCCAAAACTTCCATTGCTGAGTGAGACAGTTGCTAAGTGAGATTTGCTCCACCTTATGACTTGTCTGGCCACGGCTGTTAAGCGAATCCCTGCGGTTGTTGTAGTAACACGGTTGTAGAGTGAGTCTTGGCTCAACCGGCGACTTTGCTTGTGAGAGGTTCGCAAAAGGGGGGGATATGTGCCCCCCCCGCTTCGGGATGCAGCCGTGGTTGTAAATAGAAACCAGTTGTTAAGCCTCTGAATTTTGATCATGTGACCTGCAAATGGTCGTAAGAGAGAGAAGCAGTCATAAGTCACTTTTTTTCAGTGTCGTAACTGTTAATGATAGGGACGCGGTGGCTCAGTGGCTAAGACACTGAGCTTGTCGATCAGGAAGGTCAACAGTTCGGCGGTTCGAATCCCGAGTGTTGCATAATGGAGTGAGCTCCCGTGACTTGTCCCAGCTTCTGCCAACCTAGCAGTTTGAAAGCAGGTAAAAAATGCAAGTAGAAAAATAGGGACCACCTTTGATGGGAAGGGAACATGACCACGGAGACGTCTTTGGACAACGCTGGCTCTTTGGCTTTGAAAAGGAGATGAGCACCGCCCCCTAGAGTCGGGAATGACTAGCACATATGTGTGAGGGGAACCTTTATCTTTAACTGTTAATGAATGTTTGAAAGTCAAGGTTGTTTCTTCCCTGTGCATCATATTGAGAGACAAAACAGCCTTATAAAGAAATATCTAGATAAGGGATGTCTCCCCTTGACAATTTAAAGTCCCGTGGACTCCAACTCCCAAAATCCCAGCATGGCTGCCTGGGGAATTCTGGGAATTGAAGTCCACAAATCTTAAAAGTTACAATTGTTGGGCATACCTGATCTAGAGCTACATATTGCAGAACTTGCTATGTTCAGAATTTTTTGTTTGTTCATTTCTCATACGGTACAAGTACATGTGGGTAGGTTTTAATGGTGTACTTTACCTTTTTAAATTATTTTTTAAATGTATACCCTTCCTTTAGTATTTGAGGAGCTGCCACAAAGAAGAGGGGGTCAAATTATTCTCCAAAGCACCTGAGGGTGGGACAAGAAATAATGGATGGAAACTAACCAAAGAGAGAAGCAACCTGGAATTAAAGATGAAACTTCCTAACAGGGAGGACAATTAACCAGTGGAACAACTCGCCACCAGAAATTGTAGGCAATCCATCATTGGAGGTTTTTAAAAAGAGACTAGACAGTCACTTATCTGAAATAGTATAGGTTCTCCTGCTTGAACAGGGGGCTGGACTAGAAGACCTCCAAGGTCCCTCCCTCCTTTATTCTATTCTAACGTCTTTATTATTTTTATAAACAATTAATGCAATAAGCATACCTAATACTGATTTCTCCTCTTATTTTCCTTGATGGAAGTAAGGCAAAAGTACCAAAAAGAGAGAGAGATTATATCTACAATGCCAATTTTCAGGAAAAAGAAAAATACAGATAGTCCTTGACTTAACTAAAGTTCATTTAGTGACCGTTCAAAGTTACAATGGCACTGAAAAAAGGTGACTTTTGACCATTTTTCACACATATGACCACTACAGCATTCCCATGCTAATGTGGTTTACATTCGAATGTTTGACAACTGATTCATATTTATGACGGTTGCAGTGTCCCTGGGTCATGTGGTCCCCTTTTGCAACCTTCTAACAAGAAAAGTCCGTGGGAAGCCAGATTCACTTAACAACTGTGTTCCTAACTTAACAACTGCAATGATTCACTTAACAACCGTGACAAGAAAAGTCGTAAAATGGGATAAAACTCACTTTACACATTTCTCACTTAACGACAAAAAATTTAGGTTTAATTGTGTTGAGGACTACCTCTATTTCTTCCTGTAAATGGGTGTAACAGAGAAAAATATTTATTCATGATGCGCAGATGTCCCCAATGTCAAACAAACAAACAAGACACCAGAGACATGGAACAAAGAGAAATTTTGTGTTGACACACCTGGCCTATAAACCAGATTGTAAGAAGTGAAGGATGGATATCAGATTGGAAAAAGTAATCCTGGTGACATTTCAATGTAGGATTCATTGAACTGTTCCACTGGTTAATCTTCCCCACTGTCAGGAAGTTTCTCCTTAATTCCAGTTGCTTCTCTCCTTGATTATTTCACCGCATATATAGATTTTCTATTTTAGATAGATGATAGATAGATAGATAGATAGATAGATAGATAGATAGATAGATAGATGATAGATAGATAGATGATAGATGATAGATGATAGATAGATAGATAGATAGATGATAGATAGATAGATAGATAGATAGATAGATAGATAGATAGATAGATAGATGATAGATAGACAGATAGACAGATAGATAGACAGACCGGCAGTTTTTTGAGGGAAAAGGGGGTATCTTATATTCTGAAAAATACGGTATCTATCCGTTAACTCCTGAGATAGATGATAGATACCGTATTTTTCAGAATATAAGACACCCCCTTTTCCCTCAAAAAAGGGGCTGAAAATCTGGGTGTGTCTTATACACTGAATATAGCATTTTTGGCATCCCCCTTCCCCAAAACAGCCGTGCATAGCCTTTAGGAGGCTTTCAGAGTGCTCCTGGGGGCTGGGGAGGGCACAAATGAGCAAAAAACAGACTGTTTTTCAGGTTTTTATGCCTAAAACGGGACTGGAACTCACTGTCTCCTAGTGACTGTCCCTTGCCTAAGGCAAGACTAGAACTCACAGCCTCCTGATTTCTAGTCCAGTACTGTCATTGCTTTTTTTTTTTTGTTTTTAAAAAGAACTCTCCCTCCCTCCCCATCTCTCTCCTTCCCCAAATCTAATCCTTCTCTCCATGGAGGTCTCCAAGTCCTGGCTCCTGACACATTATAATTTAGCTTCTTGAGGGATATTTTAAGGCTGTAATTGACAGGTTGAGGTTTTAGAGTTGGGCAAGGCACACAAAATGATCTACCTCCCTCCTTTCTTCTCCTTCTCTTCCCTTTTTCACTCCTTCCCCCCATCTCTTCTGTCTCTACCAGTCTATCAATGGGGGGAAAGCCAATATTTCTCTGTTTATTTATGTATATGATATATAGTCCCCCCTCCCATCCAGCTCCATAAACAGCTGGGTGGCTCACAGAATTAAAAAGGCATAAAACAGGAAAGCAATTTCTTTAAAATTTTGTTCCAACACGTCTGATTTATTTTATTATTATTTTTTAGATGACATTTTTTTATCAAAGGGCTTCGGAGTGGATCCAGCCTGATCATGCATAAAGAGACACAGAGATCTTGCTTAAAATTGGGTAAAGCTAAAGGTTCCCCTCGCACATTTGTGCTAGTCATTCCCGACTCTAGGGGGCGGTGCTCATCTCCCTTTCAAAGCCGAAGAGCCAGCGCTGCCCGAAGACGTCTCTGTGGTCATGTGGCCGCCATGACTCAACGCCGAAGGAACGCTGTTATCTTCCCACCAAAGGTGGTTCCTATTTTTACTACTTGCATTATTTACATTCTTTCGAACTGCTAGGTTGGCAGAAGCTGGGACAAGTAACCATGCTGGCTGGGGAATTCTGGGAGTTGAAGTCCACAAGTCTTAAAGTTCCCAAGTTTGGACACCCCTGATCTAGTAGAAGCAAAGTTCAAGGCTTCAATGGTGGAACTTCTCCCACAGTCCTGAAACTTTAGTGCTCAGCAGTTAGGCTGTAATTTATGGTCCGTTTTTAGACCTGTGGGTCACCTGACCATGTTTGATGACCGTTTTGCTGAAAACCTTCCATTTGCTTCCAGTTGTGGGCAAAGCAGAGGACCACTGGTTTGCTTAATAACCATCACCAAACACGTCATAAGATTGGCCACACGACTTTATCACGTATGACTATTATGAGTTATCACTGTGGTGAGCAAACTCTACTACAGTCATAACTTGAGGACCATCCTGGTTTAGAAGCAGGGATGGGCTTCAAAAATCGGGTTCTCTTTCCAGTTACAATGGGCGTGGCCTAGTTGGCCTCCTGTGGGGAGGCCGTTTTTACCTTCCCCAGGTTCCGGAGGCTTTCCTTGAGCTTGCGGGAGGGCGAAAACTGCCTCCCCTGGGCTCCAGAGGCCCTCCAAGTTTCTGGCTTCCCAGAACGTCCAGATGGCCAGTTTTTCCCCCTCCCCGAACCTCCGTGTGGGCCCTGCACTTACCTCGCATCCAAAACGGAGACTCCTGGGGGGAAGGGGGGCGAGGCAAGCCAGGGGTGGGATTTGGAAGTTCTCCAAACTGGCCATAACATTAGCTATGGGTTCTCCCGAACTCAGGAGACCCTGTAGAAGTCCTCCCCTGGTTAAGGGCTAGTTTTTGTGGCAAAAGTTCTCACGGTGCCCTTCTTATATTGTCCTTGCAGAAAGTACTTGCCTTACAAAACACCAGATCTCAAGTTTTATCATCATTATTATTTTTTATTTATTTATATGGATGTCCAGCTCATCTAAGTGACCCTGGGTGGCTCAAGACCTTTCTTGCCACAGTTGTTAAGTGAATCACTTCAGTTGTTGAATTAATAACATGGTTGTTAAGCTGATTTGGCTTCCTCGTTGACTTTGCTTGTCACAAAAGGGGGATCACGTGACCCCCGGGTTTCTGCGACCGTCATAAGTACATGCCAGTTGCCAAGCCTCTGAATCTTTTTTTAAAAAATAATAATTTTATTGAGTATTTTAATCTTTAAAAACAGTAAAGAAGGCACAACAAGGGGAAAAAACCCACAAAACATACATAACAATATAGAGTAATTTTACAGCTTTCTATATCGGCTTTCCTGCTTAGCTTTTCCGTATAATTCTCCCTTCTGCATTGCCTTCCCATTACTATAACCTTGTCCTATAATGTAGCAAACGTAGTGCTAACACTTATAATAATATTCATTATTTGTATCACCATATATTTATATTCTCTATTTTCTGTTTTGGCTTCTGATTTCTAGCCACTTATACATTTTATTCCATACTTTATAGAAGTCCTATTCTTCTCTTTCTTTTAGTTCTATTGTCATGTTATCCATTTCTGTGCATTCGAGTATTTTCCTGATTATAGTTTCATCTGCGGGTGTATTGATTTTTTTCCAGTTTTGTGCGAAAGCAATCCTGGCTGCAGTGAGTGTGTGTATGATTATGTATTGAGATTGTTTATCCATTTTTTTGGTCTAGTAATAAGACCAATAAGAATGCTTCTGGTTTGAGTTCTATTTTTCGCTCTGTAATTTCTTCCAACCATTTCCGAATTTTGCACCAGTATTTCCTTGTGATGGGGCACGTCCACCACATATGATAGAATGTTCCAGGCTTGTGGCTGCATCTCCAACATTTGGGGGATAAATTTGGGTACATTTTCAAAGTGAGCTTCCGAATCTTGATCATGTGACCACAGGGGGGGGGGTCTGCAATGGTCATAAATGTGAATTGTCATGTCATTTTTTTCACTACCATTGCAACTTTGAATGGTCACTAAATAATTGGTTGTAATTCAAGGACTGCGTGCACAACACATTGTTGACATTGATAAGTTCTGTAGAGATTGTTCTCGACTTACAACAGCTCACTTAGCGTCCAAAGTGACAATGGCACTGAAAAAAGGGATTTATGATCGTTTTTCACACTTACAACTGTTGCAGCATCCCCATGGTCATATGATCAAAATTCAGACGCTTGGCAACTGGTCCATACTTATGATGATTGCAATGTCTCAGGGTTATGTGATCATTTTTTGTGACCAGCATAGTCAATGGGAAAACCAGATTCACTTAACAACTATTTTTGCTAATTTAAGAATTGCAGTGATTAACTTAGCAACTGTGTCAGGAACGGTCAGAAAATGGAGCAAACCTCACTTAACAAATATCTCACTCAGCAACAGAAAGGGTGGGCTCAATTGAAGTTGTAAGTAGAGGACTACCTGTGGATAAATCTCTAGGGTTGAGAGCTGTGGTTAGAATGCAGTATTGCAGGCTGACTCTGCCTACTGCCAGCAGTTCAATCCTGACCGGCTCGAGGTTGACTCATCCTTCACATCCTTCTGAGGTGGTTAAAATGAAGACCCAGATTGTTGGGGACAAGAGGCTGACTTTGTAAACTGCTTAGAGAGGGCACTATGAAGCACTATGAAGCAGTATATAAGTCTAAGTGCTTTTGCTGTTTTCATTACTTCACATCTGTTTCCATTCTTCATTCAGCCCACGATTGGCACCTGGAGAAGGTCAAAGGTGAGGTGGATTCTCAACCCAGATCTAATCTTTTATTGTATGATGCTGGTTGTGGTCAGGCCTCTCACAATTAAGGACAAAGCACATCATTATAAACCTTGGAATTTTTCCAGTAGGGTAGAATTGCAGATTTACCTGTTTGTGCCTCTTGGGCGGTGTCCTATTAAAAGCTGATAGTCTGTACAGGAAATGTTTACGAATCAATGAAGGGTGGAAAGAGAAGGAGGACAAAAAAACATTGGCAGAGCTTTTACAAAAACCATGCCAGGTTTTTGCTAGAGATTTGGTTGCTGAAATGCTTCCTGGTTGCTGTATTTGCAAATAGGGTGGGGAAGGAAACAAGGCATTTAATGAAAGAATTACGTTCAGGAGTGCAGCAGCCCTAGAGCTACCAGAAATGGGCACAGTTAGAAAACTATTAGGTCTGTAAATACTGGGCTAAAAATAGAAAATCAAAGAAAGGCTTTGCATGATTTTGAGTCAACTCCAATGGATTGAACGATCCAATCGATATAATATTCTAATCGAGCTGATGAATCAGATTGGACTGGAAGATAAAAGTTGGGCAGGTGCAAAAAATATTCTATCTCCAGAGCTGTGCTTCTCAAATTTAAGACAACTTCTCTTGCAACACTCAATGGAAGTAAAAAATTGGTTTTTGAAGAAGCAGGATGGAAAGATTTTAGACTCAGGTGCTGGAGAATTACCCTTGGGAATAGTATGGACAGCCAAGAAAACAAAACAAGTGGTTCAACAGAATAAATCGATTCAGGTTTTCTCCTCCAAGGAGCATACGGATGTGTTATGTATGCAAAGAGCCAGCTTTCTGGAGAAGCCCCCAACGATGAAAAAAGTGGAAAGAAAGATGGCCAACAGCCAGGTAGATAACTCAAATCATAGTGGCATTTGGGGGGCAGTGCTGGAGCACCTGAAAGACTAACTTTGGGCCTGGTCCTTCTAGAGAAGGTTGTCCCTTACAGCTGTTGGAGGAAATATCCTTCTGGGTTCAGTTCCAAGTGGAAAGAAAGACACTGGAAACATGGAGGCTGCTTGGAAAGATGGTTTAATGGTGGACAGGATCACGTGGCTTGAGCTCCTGAACAGAAAAGGGGGATCAGATGCTTCCAGATGTTGGGTGAAGAAGAAAAAGAGAGAGAGATGCTGAAAGTCCCTGTTTTATGCCTTCTCTGGCCTTTGATCTTGAGCTTGTATTCTGATTGGTTGTCAGGCTCCCATGGGGCCATGTAGGGGCAACTCTGTAGGCTGCGTTTTGAGTCCAGGTTTGGTTGAGCATTGCTTCTTCCCAGGTGCCCTGTGGTGAGATGGGTAAAGGGCCAATAGTATCACGCCTTAATCCCATCGTTTTGGAGCTGAAGGGGAGATCTTTGTTATGTAGAATAGACTGGCTCAGGCCTTTTAATGGCCCGTTGTCAAAGGTGGGGCTATTAACAGTGAGTCTGCTTCCTGCCTAAAAACAGGTTTCTCCATTTCTTATCCAGAGAAATATAATATTCTGCCCTTTCAATATTTCCCAGGATATTTCATTTTCCTAGGAGACGGGTGGGTGCTAACTTCCTACACAGCTTAAATTGACTTGATGGCACTTAACCAATGAGACCAAAAAACCCCATCAGATTCTGATGTTCAAGAAACCTTGCCACTTTTTGCTAGTTGTATGGGGTTGTAGGTTCTACAGAGAGAGCTTGCAGTTTAAAGTCATTAGCCCAAAAAGGCATATTGTCTGACATAGGAGCTGTTTTCTTGATCCTTAAAAGTGAATGGAATTTACAGTAGACTTCGGCATATGACAATAATTGAGCTCAAAATGTCTAGTTTAATGAAAAGAAGGACTAGGGGAGACATGATAGCAGTCTTCCAAAATCTCAAGGGCTGCCATAATGAAGAGGGAGTGAAACTATTCTCCAAGGCACCTGAGGGTAGAACAAGAAGCAATGGGTGGAAACTAATCAAGGAGAGAAGCAACTTAGAACTGAGGAGAAACTTCCTGACAGTTAGAACAATTAATCAGTGGAACAGAAGTTGCCTCCAGAAGTTGTGAATGCCCCAACACTGGAAGTCTTTAAGAAGATGTTGGATAGCCATTTGTCTGAAGTGATATAGGGTTTCCTGCCTAGGCAGGGGGTTGGACTAGAAGACCTCCAAGGTCCCTTCCAACTCTGCTATTGTATTGTATTGTATTGTATTGTATTGTATAAAATTAAGCAAGCCAGACAGCTGCTAAGCAAGACAGTTGCTGAGTTTTGTCCCATTTTACAACTCTTTTGTTGTTTAGTGAACCACTGCAGTTGTTAAACTAGTAACATGGTTGCTAAGCGAATCAGGCTTCCCCATTGACTGCCCTTGTCAAAAAGTCGCAAAAGGGGATCTTATGACTCCGGAGATTCTGCAACCGTCATAAATATGGTTCCGTTGCCTGAATTTCGGTCACATGACCATGGGGATGGTGCAACGGTTGTTAAAATGTGAAAAACAAGTCATGTCGCTGTTTTCAGTGACATAACTTTGAACAGTCACTAATAAAATAGTTGTAGGTCAAGGATTACCTGTAAAATGGAATTAAATCAAAGTGGATTTGGAGGTATAAGGGCTCCTGCCATGGGCAGGGGGTTGGACTAGAAGACCTCCAAGGTCCCTGATGATTCTAGGCCTCTCAGTGCCAGCTAATTCTTTTACCTGATTCTACTAAGCACCCAAGGTCAGTCCAATATTAAATGTAGTATGTGATAATATTTCTACAGGAAACCACCCAAATGTTTTAATATATTGCATTTTTTAAAAAAAATTATTAAATTCATATGCACCCTTTATTCTCGCTAAATAAAGCAAATTCGGTGCAAAAATCAAGAATACGTCCAACACCAGGCTGTCTCTTGAAGCATTGTATGTTAGAAAAAGGCATTAATACATTTCTTTTAACATTTGAAATTATCTGCTTTGCTACTTCCTGATTTTCTTCTGTTTTTAGTGCTTACAAGATCAAAGATTGCAGAAAGAGTAGGTTAAAGGCAAATACTTCGCTAGAAAACTATATACGGGCGACATATATACAGGGATGTCATCATACAGGTTTAGCAAGGGCTGGAAAATGGATTTAGATGGATGATAATCCAGTGGAATTCTACCTTCAACCCACTGAGGTTGTATTTCCTGTTCAAAAATTAGTAGCTCGACTTTGCCATCTTGTGGCCTGAAAAAATCGGTACATTAATGAGAATTTAGTGATCTCATCAAGTCTCTTTCTCCAACAAACCAATCCCCACCCTTTGTGGTCTCCAGACTTGGCAACTTAAAAGACTTGTGAACTTCAACTCCCAGAATTCCTCCCTGCTGGCTGAGGAATCCTGGGAGTTGAAGTCCACAAGTCTTAAAGTTGCCGAGTTTGGATACCCTTGGTCTAATAGTGATGCCGAAACTTTTTCTTACGGAATGCCAAAATTGCATGCACGCCCACTCAATCTCCCCACCCACCTGTGCATGCGAACCCACCCACCCACCCCGTGCATGCATGCGCAACTCCTCCCCAGTCTCCGGAGGCTTTCCTGAAGCCCGGGGAGGGGGAAATTCAGCTGGCCAGGGGATGCATGCTGCCGGAGACGACAGCTGTCGTTCCACGAAATATGGCTACACATGCTACCTGTGGAACGCATGCCATAGGTTCGCCATCACTGGTCTAATATAACATATTGGGCAGTGGTGGGATTCAAATAATTTTAACAGCCAGTTCTCTGCCCTGACAATTTCTTCCAACAACCAGTTAACCAAACTGCTCATAAAGTTAACAAATTTTCGAACTGGCTGAATCCTACCTCTGATATTGAGGGATCAATATCAAAATATTGATATTTGATAAAATATTGATATCAAAATATCAATATCAAAAGTTTTCTGGATCTCTCTCCCCCCCCCCCCCCCAATATAAAGAGATTTGTTTCATTGCAACACTCCTTCTCTGGTGGATGCAAATTCTGGAGGATCCTTTTAGAGGATGAAATCATATTTGAATGAAAAATTCCATGCAAATTAGGAATATACTTTTTTTTTTCTGATGTTTTTATTCACAATCCTTTTAGAAAGCTGAGCTTTCTTTAGAATGTTATTTAACGCATCCTGAATTAATCTGAACATTCATTCACAGACTTAGGTTTTGCTAAAATAAGGAGCATTTTGGGCAAAATTGTTTTGTGGTTTAAAAACAACTGTTAAAGTTATGGGTATGTCTAAAAAATCAGTAGCCTATTGTTGTTTTTTGTCGGTCTTATTTAAGGGTGTTCAGGAAACATGTGGCAGAATTTAGAATAGGCTAACCACTTTGTGGATGTGGGCAGTTTTTATCTCCCAGAATTCTTCCTTTAGCATGCCTTTGCAGAGAATACTGGGAGTTGAAGTCCACACACTGGGAAGTGGCCCGGTTTGGAGGAACTTTGACCTAATCAGTGGGAAACTGCTTTGTCCTTTTAAAGAGTAAAGTGATTTTTGAAAAACTTCAGAACATCCTTCTCAATGGCCCCCATGCATAACTGTCCAGATTACCTTTATAAAAAAAACCCTATTTTTAAATACCTTAATATCCCCACCCTCCATTAAACCTGGTTATTAATTTCTTTGCCTCTCTTCATAAATCCTCCCATGGTTAAATCTGTTTTTTCCCCATGAAGTGTGGCATTGTTCAAAGCAGGGAAGTGTGTAAACAGTTCCTTTATTAGATTAACAAACAGTTCACCCATTGCTTGTGATCTTTTCATAGTTCCCAGAAATAAAATAGAAAAAAAATAGTCAGCTTTTATTTATTTTGCATAGGTAGCTGATAGGATTTCAAGCCATTTTTCAATCCTAATTTGCCTTCCCAGTCAAAGTAATTGTTGCAGCACCTTTAAATCAGAGGCAAAAACATTCAATTTACAATAGGACTGTGCGGTTTGGTATTTTATTATTATTTTTAAAAAACAGATCTATAGAGCAATTATTTTTCATTTTGGAAAATATATATATACTACAGCTTTTTTTTTTTACACAGATATTTCCAGGTTCTTTCGAGATTGGAGTTTCCACATTTTCATTCTAGTTCGTCAATGATGCCAGGAATAGAGACTGCACACATCACAAATTAAACAACTCTGGAGGTGGAGCAATTTGTCAATTAAAAGCTTTTCTTGCTGTGTTTTTTTTTTAAGTTACAGTACAAAAAAGTTGAGCAAGAAGAAACAACTTGCTTTCCCAAGAAGGAAGGGAAGGGAAGGGAAGGGAAAAGAAAGGAAGGGAAAGGAAGGAAGGAATTTCATATTCTAGGAACCCTTCAAGTGCTGGTGGTGCATCATGCTAATTTTTAAATCACGCCCCCCCCCCACACACACACACAAAATCTCCCAACGTACAAGTGACAACAGAACTCCTCAAGAGGCAAGCAGAAGTTTAAAGTTCAGGATCAGGGATAGGGGATTATGCCTTGGTAAGGCCACACTTGGAATCCTGCATTCAGTTCTGGTCGCCACGATGTAGAAAAGATGTGGAGACTCTAGAAAGAGTGCAGAGAAGAGCAACAAGGATGATTAGGGGACTGGAGGTTAAAACATATGAAGAACGGTTGCAGGAACTGGGTATGTTTAGCTTAAGAGAAAGAAGGACTAGGGGAGACATGATAGCAGTCTTCCAATATCTCAGGGGTTGCAAACTATTCTCCAAAGCACCTGAGGGTAGAACAAGAAGCAATGGGTGGAAACTAAGCAAAGAGAGAAGCAACTTAGAGCCGAGAAATTTCCTGACAGTGAGAACAATTAATCAGTGGAACAGAAGTTGCCTCCAGAAGTTGTGAATGCCCCAACACTGGAAGTCTTTAAGAAGATGTTGGATAGCCATTTGTCTGAAACGGTATAGGGTTTCCTGCCTGAGCAGGGGGTTGGACTAGAAGACCTCCAAGGTCCCTTCCAACTCTACTATTGTATTGTATTGATTAAAGATGCCGCAATCGTAGTATTGAAACCTTGCCCCTTTTTACTTGCATTATCTACTTTTTTGACTCCACCCCCACCTTCTCCCTGGGCTGCTTGCATTCATCAGATATTCAAAATGCCACCCTTCAAGCTACGTTGCAGAAGGTGGTAGATGTTGCTGACTCATGCCCTTCCAATCAAGGGCACCATCTTGGCTAACTTTTCTACAAAGGGCCCACTAAATGTTGCATTCAACCCAGGGCATATGAAACTGGTGTGTACCTGAAAAATTGTGTAGGTGTCAATAGAATTCTAGTTTACAGCCAAGCATGATTGCATATTCATTCAAGGCATCTCCTGCCTTGTGTTAAAGAGTTTGAAAAGTAACTGATTGGACAGGTTAATTAATGGCTCACTGAAATGGACCCAAACTGATTTTATTCCTCTTGTGTGCGACTGATCACAGATCAACCTCAAAAACAGGACAATATTTCTGAGGGATTTCTAAGCACCTTGAATATGGCTGTAAGATGCTTCACAAACAATTCCCCCCCAAATGTATTGTCTCAGAAAATCCAGTGCAAACAGAAGTAATGCCTAAATTTTAAAATAGGTTTTCTTCGGCCTTCCACAAGCAACATCCTCTATTCTCAGGATTACATTTACCTGAGGAGATCCAGAATGAAATCGTGCCCAAGTAAGGAAAAGGCACGTGGTTGTTATAACCACGATTTTCCAAAAATTGATAAATTTCCACATCCCAGAATTTATCAGAATTGGGATCCCCACTGGAAGTTCTGTTGTCTGCTGGATGTGGGATTCCCCATCATATTACAAGACACTTTTCATAATCAACATTCATTCACAGACATTTAAGGCAACTAGATAGAGAGAGAGAGAGAAAAAAACCCATTGATTTTATAAAAAAGCAAAGTAAAGCATAATGGCCTGTGTTATGCACAACGGATCGCATAAAACTGTCAAAAGACACACATTATTAGAAAGGGGAAGATAGGATGGAAACTGGTTGTTGGGAAGATCAAATGATTCAAGAGGAGCCAGAAAAAAACACTGCAATTTTTCTTCAACTTAATACCAACCATTGCCATCGTATTTGCCCCGGTTGCAACCTGAATTCTTTTTCCCTGCAGACTGTATCCGAAGCTCAGAAAGCTAGAAATACAGTAGAAAAAAAATACTGCTTAGAGAACACGCTTTGGCAGTATAAATGCTTCACTATGTTGAACTCAAATACCCAAATTAAAGATCTCGCTGAAATTGAGCTTCATGGACTTAACCAGCACTCAAGTAAAACTTCAAACAAACAAAAGAAAGAAGGGAAGAAAAAAGAAAGGAAACCACCAACATTCCAGATGTTATTATTCTGAACATATCAGATTCTTGGCAAACAAGACATACAATTAAAAGAAGAACCTTCCATAAGTCAAATGAAGATATATGCGGAGGCATCTTTTGGGGTTTGTATAGGACTGTCCTGCTGATCAGAGTTCTCCAAACACTGATTAAAAATTCCTTGGATGGAGTCAAAAATCTGGTTTTTGGCTTTTTTTGTTTTACTGTACGTCCGATCGCCTGTTTTCTGCCTATGCATGTTGGCCTGAATGTTCACTTCGAAAAGATGGGCCCATCTGCTTCTTAGCTAAAAAAACCTTTTAAACAAATTCATCTAAAACTGGGCAAAGGCAAGGAACAAAAACCTGTAATCTCAGCATCTGAGAAATGGTGGTGTTGTTTTTTTAAAACTGGGATAAGCACCAAATGTTTTAAAGACAGTTCTTGTCCACTATGGCTAATTTAAGCATTTCAAAGGGCTTTGGTTGGTGTAAAAAAGTAAAATAAAAATGAATTTAGAAGGAGGATGGAAACATACAACTGAAATGCACCCTCTTGTAGAGGTTGAGAGAGAGAGAGGGAGGGAGTGGGAGGGAGAGAGAGAGAGAGGGGGAGAAAGAGAGAGGAAGAAGGAGAAGGAGAGGGGGAGAGAGAGATGGAGAGAGAAGACCAATATTCTTCATATTTATACAATGTTTCCCTCCAAGGATGAAAAAATGCATACATCTAAATAATAGAGATTGATTTGATGATCTTGGCCAAAAAAAACCCCCACCCCAGTATGGTGCAATTGTGCTTTCTCTCAGACCAATTCACTTAACAGGGTTGTGGTTTTCAGAAAAAGCTCAAATCTTGTTCTATACTAAGGAATAAGCAGATATGAAATAAAAATACTAAAAAAAAATTCATTCCAACAACCCAATTTTCCCTAAATGCTGTTAGTTCTAAGGATCTCCACGCACTGACCATTAGATCACGTTAGAAAGTTGCTAAGAGAAAGAAGAATCAAATGTTTCATCATAGAATTAAAGCACAGAACTAACATCCCTATTTTTCCTTTTTTAAAAAAAACAAAAAATGGAAGAAGCATGAAGGGAAGAAAAATTCCACCACCACTGTGGAAACACTGGTGACAACCCCGAATTTAAAAAATAATAATAATTAATTAACACACGACTGCGTTGGCCAGAAACTAAGGGTGCAAAGGGCTTTTGAAATTCCAGTAGCTCAGGCACAGCGGCAAAGAACAGTATAAAAGCCAACGTTCAGTTCCATTTGGTGAGCCTTTGTTAGCAGCAATTGAAAGAGAGAAAACAAAAACACAGGGCACAATTTAAAAACTAAAAAATATAAAGGGAAATGTCTCCCACCAGGGCCACGGAAAGGAAGGAGGGCTATGGAAAGAAACTTCGCTTCCCCTGGGACGTTAAGAGCATCGTTTGCAATACCTCACCATAAATATTTCATGCTGAACAAATACACTCATTGTCTTCTACGCTTTCTCTCCATTTTATCCCTGAACCTCAGAAACACCTGGCAGTTGTGCGTTAGCAAACACAATCGGAGACTCTTCTTGAAGGGAATGTGGAGTTGCAAGGGAGGACATTTCCCCTTCCATTTTGCTGCGTTCCGTTAAAAAATAAATAAATGCAGATATGCCCTAAACTAAGTGCAAAACATCATCCAAATTAATAAGGGAGATGCATCTCCATCTTAGATGTTATCCCATTTACTTCTACCTATTGGTTATGAGGCTTCAAATGCGGTATACAAAATATAGCCGTTGGTATTTTAAGGACAGTAACAACCTTCCCCAAATTTCTTCTTTGATTCCGTAGTTTTAAGTTGCTCTATTAAAAAAAAAAAAAGGTCTCCCAACTCTGTCTTTTTTTTTCCTCTTCTTCTTCAAGCATTTAAACAATACAAGACTTAAAAGATTCTGGAAATACCTCTTGTACAAAAGTGATTTTTTTGTTTTTGTTTTGTAAATCTTAAAACAACATCCAAAAAGGCACTTCATCCTGGAAGAAATCAAGTTCAGAGTCAGGTCAACTGCTCTAATGAAGCAGGGCAGGGTGGGGAAAACACTGCATAGCAGGATGAGCTGGGAAGCGGATGGAGGGGGGGGGCGATGACTTGACTGGTGAACCAGTTAACACCAAGCGTTCATATTTTTTTTTTTGGCATGTTTTAAGGGGGGGAAAAAAGAGCAGAACTTTGTTTATGAAATGCGCTAAACGTCCCATTCAAAATAGCTTCTTTTTCCATCATCATTTCTTTTAAGACATAATCCGTTCACTTCATGGCGTTAAGTCAATCTTATGATTTAGAAGCACTGGGTCGCGGCTGTCTTGCATGGCAAAGGAAGATCATTGAAGGAACATTGAAGGTTTATCCAGAGCAGTCTCTGGGAGAGGCTTCAGGTAATGCAACAGGACAGGTGTTCAAGGAGTCGACTACCTGTTACACAGCTTGTGGAGCATGGTGTAGACTTCCTCCTCTCTGCTTAACCCTTCAAAGAAAGGAATAAGGTCCAGCAATTCTGTGTCTGTCATGTCGTCAAACCAGGACTGAACAGGCACCTGAAATAAAAAAGCAACAACAGCCCAACATATTATTATTATTATTATTATTATTATTATTATTATTATTATTATTATTATTATTATTATTATTATTATTATTGCATCAACAGAATTGTATCACAGCGGCCAGTTGTTTCGCCGGATTTGGCATTAATTACTAGTCGGGCCCCACCCAGGGGCCTAGGATGTCGTAATGTATTTTATTATTATTATTATTATTATTATTATTATTATTATTATTATTATTATTATTATTATTATTATTATTATTATTATTATTATTATTATTATTATTATTTATTATTATTATTATTATTATTATTATTATTATTATTATTATTATTATTATTATTATTATTATTATTATTATTATTATTATTATTATTATTATTATTATTATTATTCTGCAGTTGTAGGTTGCTCGAAGCCTTAAGAAACTTCATTTACTCCTATCCCATAATTTATTAATTTTAGAAATAATTCATTTATTCCTGTTAAACTGTCCTGCTTAACAATTGAAAACCTGGGCTGGATGGTGGTTGTATGTTGAGGAAAGTCTCTCTCTCTCTCTCTCTCTCACACACACACACACACACTCCTCCAGTCATGAAGTTCCAGACAAAGTCATAGGGTCACTTGCATTATTCAAGGAGATGGTTTAGTATTTTATTCATTTACTCCTATCTCACCTTTATTAGTTTTAGAGATAATTCAAGGTGGCAAACATATCCAGAATTCCCTCCTGCTCTGAATATCCTCACAACAACAACCACGTGAGGTGAGTTAGGATGAGAGAAAGGGATTGGCCCAAAGTCACCCAGCTGACTTTTATGCCTAAGGCAGGAGTAGAATTTAACATCTCCGGGTGATTGGCCCAAAGTCCCCCAGCTGGATCTCATGGCTAAGGCGGGACTAGAACTCACCGTCTGCTGGTGATTGACGCACAATTTGGCATTTTAGGTTTTATTTTATTACATTTTGAAAACACACCCATCTATATCACAGAAGGACTCTTTTTAATATTTTAAAATATTAAAAGATACAAAATGTTAAAAGGAAAGGATAAGTTAAAAATAAATGTGTTTATTCTTAAGGGGGCTTTCAGGGTGTTAACTAGCCATAGTGCTGTGGGCTGTAGACCCAAACAAGGCCAAAGAACCAAGTTTTTACAGCTTCTCAGAAGGTGAGGAGAGTGGGGGTCCATCTCTCCTCTGGGAGGAGAATGTTCAACAGGGTGGGGGCAATAACACAGAAGGCTCTCTTCTTTAATTCATGAATTTAAGTAATGGTTTCTTTGGCAGATGACCAGAGAGTTATAATTCTCTAATGGTAGATCCCCAAATTTCTTATTAAACTGACACTCTGGAGTCTATTAAAAAAAAGAAAAAGTCAACAAGTATCTCTCTAAACAGAACCAAAAGTAAAACTACTTCCATATATTACAACCATTGTTAAAGATGAGTCTTGAAAGTCCCTTGGGTTACAAGGAGATCCAACCAGTCAATCCTAAAGGAAGTAAATCGTGACTGCTCTTTAAGAAAGATGGATCTTGAAACTGAAGCTCAAATACTTTGGCCACTAAAGTAGACCGTAATATTCGGAAAAATAGAAGGCAAAAGGAGAAGGGAACAGTAGAGGATGAGATGGTTAGATACAATGAACATGAATTTGGGAAAACTCCAGAAGACAGAATAGAATAACAGAATTGGAAGGGACCTTGAAGATTATCTAATACAACCCCTTGGTCAGGCAGGAAACCCATTACTATTTCAGATAAATGGCTGTGCAATCTCTTCCTTAAAAACCTCCAGTGTTGGGGCATTCACAACTTCTGGAGGCAAGTTGTTCCACTGATTAATTGTTCTCGCTGTCAGGAAATTTCTCCTCAGTTCTAAGTTGCTTCTCTCCTTGATTAGTTTCCACCCATTGCTTCTTGTTCTACCCTCAGGTGCCTTGGAGAATAGTTTGACTCCCTCTTCTTTGTGGCAACCCCTGAGATATTGGAACACCGCTATCCTGTCTCCCCTAGTCCTTCTTTCTCTTAAGCTAAACATACCCAGTTCCTGCAACCATTCTTCATATGCTTTAGTCTCCAGTCCCCTAATCCTCTTTGTTGCTCTTCTCTGCACTCTTTCTAGAGTCTCCACATCTTTTCTACATCGTGGTGACCAAAACTGAATGCCGTATTCCAAGTATGGTCTTACCAAAGCCTTATAGAGTTGTATTAACCCTTCACGTGTTAATGGGAAGACAGAGAAGGGCAAGGGGGACATAACATGCTGTGGTCCATGGGATCGCGAAGAGTCAAGACACAACCTAATGACTGAACAACCACAAAATTGAGATCAAAATTACTTACAGCATTTTCAGGGTGGAAAATGTAAGACGCAGGAGAATTGTCTACGATGACGACTTTGCTCAATTCTCGTCCGAGCCGGCTAAGATCTTTCACGTAATTTCCTCTGTGGAACACACAGGATTCCCGGAAGAGTCGAGCCGTAAATACACCCCAACGGTCCAACAAATCTGCCACTGGGTCTGCATACTTTTGAACATTTTTTTTAAATAAAAGAAAAGGGGTTACGGTTAAGAAATAAGAGAATGTTTCTCTCCCCATGAAAACTAAATGTATATTTTTATATATACAGTACAAGCATTAAATAAGCCCCAATGAAGAAATGAAGATAAAACCATGATGACAGTGTGGCTAAGTGCTTTCCTAGGATGTGACGTAAAAGCTTCCAGAAGTCAAAAATGATGACAGACGTTGGGTTAAAGTGTTATTTTTAGTCTGGTACAAATGATTCAAGCTTAGGGTAAGAGGTCTTCCTAGGAACCAAGCGCTAAAAGGGGCCCCAGGAAATTGAGGATTGAACACACCAAAATACAAGTCATCCTCAAATTATGACCAAAATTGAGCCCAAAATCTATGTTGTTAAGTGAGACATTTGTTAAGTGAGTTTTGCCCTCTTGTATAACCTTTCTTGGCAACAGTTGTTAAGTGAATCACTGCACTTGATAAGTTAGTAACTCAGGTGATTAAATGAATCTGGCTTCCTCCTTGACTTTGCTTGCCAGAAGGTTGCCAAAGGTGATCCCAGGCCCCCGGGACACTGTGACCGTCATAAATATGAACCAGTTGCCAAGTATCTACATTTTGATCACATCATTATGGGGTTGCTGCAAAGGTTTTTTCCCCCTTTGAAAACATTTGCTTCTTATCCAACTGCAGAAGCCAAACATTTTCAAAGGGGAAAAAAGAAACCAAGATAACCTAGTTGGTTTTTTTTGAAAAAGCATCTTTGGGATTTGGTTCAAGTTAAATTCGAAAAGCATCACCAAAAGGAACCAGCTTCGTCTAGATCAAAATCAAAATGGCATTTCGTCCGTGTGATATGAAGTACGATTGGAAAGTCTCATTTTTAGAAAGAGAAATAAACCGTGACAAAAGGAGCAGGTAGGCTTTAGACCAGGGATGGCGAAACTTTTTCGCCTTGCGTGCCAAAACCACGCGCTTGCATGCCAACCCCTATAATTTAATGCCCCTCTGTGCTGTGCCCCCTGCCCATGCGCGCATGACCCCTGCCCCACGTGTACTGGTTTCTTGGAGCCTGGAGAGGGCAAAAATGGCCTCCTCACCACCCCTCCCTCCGGAGGCCAGAAATGGCCATTTTCCGACTTCCGGTAGGCCCAGTAGGTCCGTTTTTCGCCCTCCCCAGGCTCCAAAATCTTTCTAGGAGCTTCCGTTCCCAAACTTCCGGGTTGCGCATTGGGTGGGTTTTTGCCCTCTGGAGGCTTCAGGACTGTAGAAAAACTGCCGGAAATCAAGGCCAAATATCAGCTGGCCAGCGTGCGCATGCGTGCCATAAATTCGCCATCATGGTTTTAGACCAATTCCTGATGAAGGAACAGAGTATATAATCTTGTACTTTCCTAAACATATTCTGCTATAAAGATAGTCCTTGATTTACAACAGTTCCTTTTAGTGACCGTGCAAAGTTACCATGGCACTGGAAAAAAAGTGACTTATTTTTTCACACTGTGGTATCCCCATGGTCACATGATCAAAATTCAGATGATGGACAACTGACATATATTTTATAATGGTTGTAGGGTCTGGGGTGTGTGTCACGTAATCCCTTTTGCAATCTTCTGACGAGAAGCGTTAATGGGGAAGCCAGATTCACTTAACAACCGTGTTAATAACTTAACAACCGCAGTGATTGTTCACTTAACAACTGTGGCAAGAAAAATGGGGCAAACTCACTTAACCAATGTCACCCTTAGCATTGGAAACTTTGGGTTCCATTGTGGTCGTAAGTCGAGGACTATCTGTGTTAGACTAGAAATTGAACAAACCAAGACTTAAACTATTAACGATCGATATGCATATTATTTGTAATTTTATAATAATCCTGTTTTAATTTGAAAAGTGTGTATCTTGTAACTTTCTGCACTGCATAGAATTTCAGAGCGCAGATTAGACAATCTTCTAATTTTGTGGCGATGCCTAAGTACGATAGTTTCAATGAAAACGTGGAAGGCTAATGAACTTGTCTTGATTTTCAGTCTTCCTTCTCAAGAACCAGCGAAGGAAGAGTCTGCTGGAAAATGGAAGAAAGTTAAAGCTGCTTCAACACTGAAATGTTAAAGTGGCGTTTTCCTGCACTTGATATACCTGAACCTAGGTTCTCTGCCAACACCACACCTGGCATGAACTGAACACACCAAAATCGTATCTAGATGAGAAATTTGTAAAAAAGATGTTCTGCAAAGTTTCTTGCAGCTGCTCGGAAAGTTATCTTTGGATACACGCACAGCTGTTTTGCCAAGCTGGTGATCTGTTATGTGCCTCGCTTGTAATTCTTTTTAAAATCCAAAATAGGAATAATTTTGATGAAGCAGCCTTGTAGGGAAGCCCCTCTTGTAAACAAGAGCCACTGGCTAACTTATTTGTGAAGTTACTCTATTCCACTGTTTTAATGCACCTTCCTAATTTCTCCACTGCTCCACTCCCCCCACTCCATACCCAGCACCTTCCCAATTTCTCCACTGCTATCGAAGTGTGCACAATAATGATTTTATTCTCTGCAAAAGCAGCAGGCAAGAGCTTTTCTGCTATGACAGGTACAGACAACACTGGAAAACACCACAAGACTAAAACATTTATGGTGGAAGTCACTAAAAGCACGATGACTTCTAATTCAAGGGTACAACAAAGTATAGGTCCCCTTCCTTCCTGGTTCGGAACAGCTCAAGTCCACAAAGGTAACGTCAGCAGAATTTGCATATATTGGATTTGCTGTGTACGATTTGACCTGCTTGAAGACTCTACTACTAATTACATCGATCCAACTGTGCAATAGATCTGCTTAATCTGTCCCAGTTTAAGGATAGTACATTATGTAATAAGCTATTTTTCTCTCTAACACCCCTCCTCCCCACACACACACATAACCATGGTAACTAAAAAAAAGAGCCTCCCATATTGGCATCAGGAGCAATCCAGGAAGGCTGAGTTATGAGACAAGCCCTTATGTGATACGGTTACCATGGAAACACTTACCCACACATTAGCAGGCAAAAGTACACGTTGCCAGATAAAGAAAGCAGAAGGAAAAAAAAAAGGGGATGGGAGGGAGATGAAGATGAAGATAATTATTTTCTCCTTATTTGATATGCCAAAAAAAAAAAAAAAAGACCCCAATTTTCCTTCTAGGAGATTTGGGTAAAGGAAGAAAACTCAATTGTTAATGATCCCCAAATGCCCGTTTCTTCAGACATGCTGGACCCAGACGGCCAAGCTGAGGCAATGATACAAAATTAACCAGGGTGAGAGTGTGTTGTGTGAAATGAGACGAGATTGTGAGAATGAGAGACACACGGATTGCATGACTTACTTTTGCAAGGCTGGCTGTGAATAGCACACATTCAAAAAGGTCTCCCATTCTCTGAAGAAATTTGTCCACATGTGGCCGTTTTAACACATAAACCTGGAGGTAGAGAAAGGAGGAGGGCACTGAGATTCAAGAGTGAGCAAATAGTTCATGAAGTTCACGATCCTGGAGGACCAATTTATATTTTGATAAAAACAAGAGCAGAAGTGAAGTCCCCGCTGGATCATTACAAACACCCAGTTTTGTTCCTGTTCCTGTATAAATTGACGAAGTGCTCCAGGAAAGACAGTATAAACTTAACGGGACGTGATTTTAAAATTAAAGGATTCTTAATCTGTCAAACTAACTCAAGGAATTTTATTCGTCTGCAAAAAGAATGAATGGGTTCAAGGCTCTCTTTTTCAAATCTTCAAAAAGGGAAAGGATTTTGTTTCGTTTTCAAAATGGTGAAATCCCGGCTTTGTGAATGGAGTGGATTTTCATGACTTTTACCAGTAAAGCTAAAGATAGGATTGTAGCTAAGATACTTCTGTAAATAATTATAGCTAATGCAATAAAACCTATCCATACTAACTCAAGAAATGTTATTCCAGCCACATTGTTATTGAACATAGAAATATACAGCTTGTCCTCGACTTACAACCTCAACTGAGCTCAAAGTTTTTGTTTCTGAGCAAGGCAGTTGGTTAAGTGACTTTTGCCCCATTTTAAGGCTTTTTTTTTTGCCGCAGTTGTTACGTGAATCCAACGGCGATTTAGCAAATCCAGCTTCTGCACTGAACTCTGCTTGTTGGAAGTGGTTGGGAAGTTTACAAATGATAATCACATTACACTGCAACTGTCATAAACACATCAGTTGTGAAGCGTCTGAATTTTGATCACGCGACCCTGGGGATGTTGTAACAGGCGTAAGTAAGAAAAAGTCATGTCACATCTCTTGGTGCTGGTGTAACTTCAAACAGTCACTAAACAAATGGTTGTAAGTTGAGGGCTACCTGTACTGAGTCAAGGCCGAGATGGAATAGTCTAGAAATAGAAGAAAAGAATATAATGGAATGGAATGGAATGAGGAGAGAAATAGAAGAATAGAATAGAATGGAATGAGGAGAGGAGAAGAGAAGAGAGAATAGAAATAGAAGAATAGAATATAATGGAATGGAATGGAATGAGGAGAGAAATAGAAGAATAGAATAGAATGGAATGAGGAGAGGAGAAGAGAAGAGAGAATAGAAATAGAAGAATAGAATATAATGGAATGGAATGAGAGGAGGTGGAGAGGAGAGGAGAGAAATAGAAGAATAGAATGGAATGGGAGGAGAGGAGAGGAGAGGAGAGGGGAGAGGAGAGAAATAGAAGAATAGAATATAATGGAATGGAATGAGAGGAGAGGTGGAGAGGAGAGAAATAGAAGAATAGAATGGAATGGGAGGAGAGGAGAGGAGAGGGGAGAAATAGAAGAATAGAATATAATGGAATGGAATGAGAGGAGAGGTGGAGAGGAGAGGAGAGGAGAGAAATAGAAGAATAGAATGGAATGGAATGAGGAGAGGAGAGGAGAGAATAGAAATAGAAGAATAGAATATAATGGAATGGAATGGAATGAGAGGAGAGGTGGAGAGGAGAGGAGAGAAATAGAAGAATAGAATGGAATGGGAGGAGAGGAGAGGAGAGGGGAGAGGACAGGAGAGGAGAGAAATAGAAGAATAGAATATAATGGAATGGAATGAGAGGAGAGGAGAGGAATAGAAGAATAGAATATAATGGAATGGAATGAGAGGAGAGGAGAGGAATAGAAGAATAGAATAGAATGGAATGGAATGAGAGGAGAGGAGAGGAGAGAAATAGAAGAATAGAATGGAATGGAATGAGAGGAGAGGAGAAGAGAGGAGAGGAGAGGAGAGAAATAGAAGAATAGAATAGAATGGAATGGAAGAAAAGAAGAGGAGAGGAGAAGATGGAAGGGAAGGAAAAAATTTTATTGTCACTAAATTGTACAGTGCAAGAGAGAGACAGTATTGTATCAGCTTGTAGTTTGGTTTTGTATGTGTTTAATTGGCTTTTTAAACTGGAGGTAATCTACTCTTGAGGTACATCTTTTGTTGCAGGCCTTCTTTTTAGAAAAGTGCGAAGGAGACATGTGGACCTGGGACTTCCCAGCATCTTCTTCATCGCGTTGTAGCTACGTCCCAGTGCAAGTACTCTAGGATAGGCCATTAACATTGCATACAGCCTATCCTGGATTACTTGAACCAGGCCACAGCCCCTCCTGGAAAGGCAGGCCAAGAAGGTTGTCCTTTAGAAAAAGAACATATTAGATGCAAAACATCATCGCCTATTAAAACCACGCACAACTGTCCACAGTTTATCATAGTTTTACACACACTCGCAGCCATTTCTAAATGGGAAAAAAAGTTAAACAGTTTGTAAGTACAGATAAGTCCTCAACTTACAGCAGTTCATTTAGTGACCATTCAATGTTACAACGGCACTGAAGAAGGTAACTTATGACAGTTTTTCACAGTTACAACCTTTGCAGCAACCCATAATCATGTGATCAAAATTTGGACGCTCGGCCATTGGTTCATACTTATGACATTCAGAGTGTCCAGGGGTTATGTGATTGCCTTTTGCGACCTTCTGACAAGCAAAGTCAATGGGGAAACCAGATTTACTTAACAACTGCAGTGATTCACTTAACAACTAGGGCAAGAAAGGTTGTAAAATGGGGCAAAACTCACCTAACAAATGTCTCGCTTAACAACAGAAATTTTGGGCTCAATTTTGATCGTAAGTGGAGGACTTCTTTCCTTCATAAGCTGTTGCAGTCCTTTCAGTAACCATGGGGCCAGGTCCAATTTTACGACAGTGGTTAAGCGAATTCAGATTCTCCAAAATGTTTTTTTTTTTCCCTTGGGTGTATTTTGCTGGAAACAAAGCCTCACATGATTGCAGGATGCTACAACTGGTTGTAATTGCGAACCAGTTGCCAAGTGCCCCAATTGAGATCACATGGCAGTTGTGAGGCGGTTTGTGATGGTTGCAAGTGCAAACTCAGGTCATGAATGACTGTTGTTTTTTTTTTGGTGGCTGTTGGAACTTTGAACTGTCATTAAAGGGTAATAAGTTGAGGATTACCTTATATTTTCTTTTTTTCAACATCTATATTAAATGTTAAATAATACATATATGTATTTGCATGTTTAAATAAGTGCAACTCTCATTCAACCTCAAGTAATGAAACTAGTAATTTCTCCTGCTTAAGCAGGGGGCTGGACTAGAAGGCCTCCATGGTCCCTTCCAGCTCATTCATTCTATTCTATTTCTCTTCTAGGATATAGTTTATTATCTTAAATATACTCCTTGCTCCAAATTAGAATCTCAAAGCACTTTTTAATTTTTAATGGTATCTAAATGTATTCAATGTATTGTCCTCGAGGAAGCTAATATTTTCTTTTATTTCTCATACAGTTGAAAAGACTAGTTTAATAGATACTATGCTCTTGGCACCGAATTTTGATTTTTTAAAAAATCATGAGCCATCTTTGACCCTCTATTTAAAGGCACCCATCATGATTGCTGAAAAAAGGGCTAAGAATTTTGGATTGTACCACCGAAAAATATTTAATGGAGCAAGAAGGAAAGCAGGTTTTTGAACTGAACTGAAATCCATAATTTTCCTTTACTTCAGAAGGCTGTCAGAAAGCCAAACAGGCAGTCCTCAACTTACAACCACAATTGAGTCTAAAATTTTTGTTACTCAATAAAATATTTGTTAAGTGAATTTTGCTCCATTTTACAACCTTTCTTGCCACAGTTGTTAAGTGAATCACTACAGTTTTTAAGTTAGTAAAACGGTTATGAAGTGAATCTAGGTTAAAAATGCAAAAAATGGTCACAATTTTTTTTATTTAGGGCCGCTTTGAACGGCCGCTAAATGAACTGTTGTAAGTCAAAGACTACCTGTATATGAATTCACCCTTTTTAGATGCATTTGAAAAACTGGACTTTTAGCACCTAGGACTGACATCTGAACCTCCGGAAATATCATGGTCAGCAGGTAAGTTATCTGGATAAGACTATGACAAGAAGACTAGGCAGCAAAATATCCTTATGTGTTGAACCAATTATTGTTACTGCTTAAAGTAACACTTTTTACCATCTTATTGCTAGTTTAAACTGAAATAGCTTTCAAATTGAAACTCTGCAATCTCCCAATCTCACTAATTTTAACCTGTCTGTTAACTCCAAAATTTCATCCTCTGCCAAGCTAATCTGACCATGGTAGACAGGTGCAAAGCAATTTGCCACCTCCATATAAAAATGCAAGTAGTACTTCTTACCTGATGTATAGTTCCATCAATTTCAACGGGAACAATGAAATCAGCATTGCTAATTGGCTAGAAAAGTGAGAACAAAATGATTTTTTTAAAAAAAGAATTATTTGTAGTCTGCAGAGTCTGGAGAAACTTAACAAAATCGCAAGACAGCCCAGGTGGCATTAACCTGCATACTTCTGGTTACAACTGGCAGAGATAGGCTCTTTTACACTTACCAAAAAGACTGGGATTATCCTATTCATATGTTGAAGGGAGGCATTCCGAAGTTTTGTTAAAATGTACTTGTACTAAAAGTAATCCTCGCATGTATGTGCTAGTTGTTCCTGACTCTAGGGGGCGGTGCTCATCTGTTTCAAAGCCAGAGTCAACATTGTCCAAAGACGTCTCCGTAGTCATGTGGCCGGCATCACTAAAGGCCGAAGGCGCATGGAACGCTGTTCCCTTCCCACCAAAGGTGATTCCTATTTTTCTACTTGCATTTTTCATGTGCTTTCAAACTGCTAGGTTGGCAGAAGCTGGGACAAGTCGCAGGAGCTCACTCCGTTATGCAGTGCTCGGGGCTGGAACTGCCGAACTGCTGACCTTTCCGATCGACAAGCTCAGCGTCTTAGCCATTGAGCCACCGCTTCCCTTAATATAGGTGTAACAGCTGACAAAGTATTCTTTTTTTTAAAAAACCCACAAAGTTATTAAAAGGTGGAGCAGACTGTACCTTATTTTCAAGCCAAAGGGAGATTCCCCCCGCCCCGTCCTGAATAAATTGAGAAAAGGCATATCTCATACCTGTTACACTCCCAACAGAATTAGTTACTAGGAAAAAAACGATTCTTTGCTATAGGAAATCCTGGTGTTAAAAGAAAGACTCCAGCCTCTGGCACAGGGGTGTCCAAACTTGGGAACTTTAAGACTTGTGGACTTCAACTCCCAGAATTCCCCAGCCAGCTGGCTGGGGAATTCTGGGAGTTGAAGTCCACAAGTCTTAAAGTTCCCAAGTTTGGACACCCCTGCTCTAGCAGTTCAATTTGAGCTAATGGATCTCTTTGGGGTTAATGTCTTTTTAAAATAAAAAAAATAATAATATCTGCCAAGGATTCCTTTCCCTTTTCAAAAAGGGAATTCGGAGCAGCAGCCCTCACTGGCAACACTACCAGGAAAAAAAGCAGATTGCATCAACTGTTCCTGGGACTTGTCCAGAGAAAAAGCAGATGGCGGAGAGGCAGCCTTTGACTGAATGTGTTCCTTTTCTACAAGAGCACAAGGATATTCTGGAAACCATCTCAAAAGGTTCCCCCCCCCCCCCGAGTTTTAAAGGAGAATGCAACCCTTTTCCCCACAGGAGGATTTTTTTAACAACTCTGACATTCATCTGTTAAAAAAAGATGGTGAGTCTAGAATGCAATGCCAGGCTGGCACAAGGAGCCCTTGACTTACGACCACAATTGAGCCCAGAATTTCTGTTGCTAAGCGAGACAGTTGTTAAAGTGAGTTTTGCCCATTTTGCAATCTTTCTTGTCACGGTTGTTAAGAGAATCAGTGCAGTTGCTAAGTCAGTAAAACGGTTGTTAAGTGAATCTGGCTCCCCTCATTGACTTTGCTTGTCAGAAGGTCGCAAAATGAGATCACTGAGACCATCATACATAGGAACCAGTTGCCAAGCTTCTGAATTTTGATCACGTGACCGTGGGGAAGCTGCGATGGTCGTTAAGTGTGAAAAACGGTCGTAAGTCACTTGTCAGTGCTGCTGTAACTTTGAACGGTCAATAAACGAACTGTTGTAAGTCGAGGACTACCTGTATTTGCATACAACCCAATGCAGCAAGAATGGTTTGCAACACATTTGAGAATATAACAGGAGAATGCCATTTTCAAATTTTTCCTTAACTTAAGAAGTAAGAACCCGAGGGGACGGAAGAAAAGAGAAACCTAAAATGTTTCCGGTTCTCTTATTGACATGTTGTTTTACTATCCAAAGTCTGAAAAAAATATCTCTTTTACTTAGTTGTATCCTGCCCTTATTGTGTTTGCAAATAACTCAAAGTAGCAAACATATCCAACACACCTTCTTCCTTCTCTTTTCCTCATAGTAACAATCCTTTGGGGTGGGCTGGGATGGGAAAGAATGATTGGCCCAAAGCAGGGGTGAAATGCTACCGGTTCGCCTGAACCGGTAGTAAAAAAATGTTTCAAAAAGTTTTAAAATAGTTCTGACAATTGTGCGGCACAACTGATCGTCAGAACTTTTTAAAAAACTTTTAAAGCATTTTAGTAAAAAAAAAATGCTTAAAAAAAGTTTAAAGTTTTAAAAAAGTTTTTAAAAAGGTTCCGATGATCAGCTGTGCGACAATCATCTGTGCCGCGTGATTTATATTAGCTAGAATCTGAAGATTAGCAAATTAGATTCTAGAGAATCTGAATTGCGCGGCACAGCTGTTTCCCCCCGCCTCTCGCTGTTCTACTTACCTTTGCAGTCTCAGAAAAGGCTTCTTAGCGGTGCGCATGCGTGCAAAGTGTACTGGTAGCAGACTTCAGGGCATTTCACCTCTGGCCCAAAGTCACTCAGTAGGACTTCATGGCTAAGAACTCGCCATCTTGATTGGTCCAAAGTCACCCAACTAGCCTTCATACTTAAGGCGGGACTAGAACTCCCAATCTCCCATTTTCTAGCCCAGTGCCTTAGCCACTGGACCAAATATATATCTCAATGGAAGACCAGGCCTTAAAGCTGTTTCTGAACAGCCTTGCTTGAGGTGCATAACCCAGCCCATATATGAATAATCCACATTTAACAATACTAACCGGGATGGGAAACTATGTTATCAGTATGATATACAATAAGCTGTGATGATATGAATTACCAAAGATTGCAGACAGTCATAAAATTTAAATTGGGGTGGGGGGGAGGGAGCATACTGCTTTTCACTGGCATAAAAGCCATAATTGAAAGGATTTGCATTTTGGCAACTTAATATCCTGCGATACAGGTAGTCCTCCATTTATTTAGTGTTCAAAATTATAACAGCACTGAATGAGAGGGGATTTAACAGAATAGCAAGAGTTGGAAGGGACCTTGGAGATCTTCTAGTCTAAACCCCTGCTCAGGCAGGAAACCCTATACCATTCAGACAAGTGGTTGTCTAATCTATTTTTAAAAACCTCCATTGATGGAGCACCCACAACTTATGGTGGCAGGTTGTTCCACTGGTTAATTGTTCTAACTGTCAGGAAATTTCTCCTCAGTTCTAAGTTGCTTCTCTCCTTGATTAGTTTCCATCTGTTGCTTCTTGTTCTACCCTCAGGTGCTTTGGAGAATAGCTTGACTCCCTCTTCTTTGGGGCAACCCCTGAGATATTGCAAGACTGCTATCATGTCTCCCCTGGTCCTTCTTTTCATTAAACTAGACAGACCCAGTTCCAGCAACTGTTCTTTGTATGTTTTAGCCTCCAGTCTATTAATCATTTCTGTTCCCCTTCTCTACCAGGACAACCAGTCCTCATAGTTGTGGCCACTGCAGTTCCCCTGAAGTCATATGATCGCAATTCAGATGCTTAGCAATTGATTTGAAATTATGACAATGCTTTGTTGTGCAGTCATGTGATGTGACTGCCATTTGCGATCTTCACTGCCAGCTTCTGACAAGCAAAATCAATAGGGAAGGAAGTTGCAATTGGCCCTTGATTATGTGATGATATAACCCTGTGGGATTTGCCTAACAAAACTGCTCCATTTTAAGGCCATGCCACTCAGTGACAGAATTCCTCATCCCAATGAGCGTTGATAAGCAAGAACTACACGAATTTAAATTAATCCCCCATAATAAACCTATTTTCTTACTTATTTAAACTCTGTGTCCACTGTTAGTGAATCGGGTACATAAATTATATTATACCGTTACAAAGAGATTAATTCAAGAAAAGTATTTTTTCAATAAGAATTGTAACTGGCAGTAGCACAATTGTTTTAGGAAATAAGGAGACGAGTACATGTAATATTTAATACTACACCCAAATTTTCCACTTAACCAAAGCTGCTCCTGCCGCCCTCCTTGGAAATTAACACATATTGCCTGGATTCTTAATTAGCGTTTGTTTCATTTGATTAAGGGAAAAGCAACATGTTTTGAGGTGGTCTTATGGATATTTATATACATGGATATATCAACCACTAACTATCATGGCCATTCATGAGTTTAGGTTACCATGACAACAAAGACATTCTAAGATCTAGAAAGGACATCAAATAAAGAAGATATGCCTGCATTTATCAGAAAGTTGTAAGAAATATTATTAACAGCATACGTACCTTAAAGGAACTATGCACTAATGTTTCATCAAGATCAATGACCACACATTTCTTCCCGTAATCAGATATTGTCATTTCTGGCAAGAGGTATTTAGCTGGTGGCTAAACGGAGAGAGAGAGAGAGAGAAGATCACCTTAAAAATGATAGGAATTTCCACGAGATTGGTGAAAACTAATATAGTCATAATTAAATTATTTATGCCTTGCTAGACAAATACCTGGAACCACGTTTTCTTTTGGACTATAAAGGATTTCAATGATATAGGTAGACCTCGATTTACAACAGTTCATTTAGAAATGTTAGACGTTAGAACAGCACTGAAAAAAGTTACTTATGACCGTTTTTCACTCTTACGACCTCTGCAGCATCCCCATAATCATGTGATCAAAATTCAGATGCTTGGCACCTGATGTGTGTTTATGACGGTTGCAGTGTCCTTGAGGGGGGACGGGGTGTCAAGTGATCACCTTTCTTACAATGTGGAACCCAGATTCACTTAACAACTGTGTGACTAACTTAACAATCACAGTGATTCACTTAACAACAGAAAGGTCATAAAACGGGGCAGAATTAACTTCGTAACTAACTCAGAAATCTGGAGCTCAGTTGTCGTCGTAAGTCAAGGACTACCCCTGTATTCCCTCAAATTAGCATTTCTGTCTACTATGGAAGATCCCTAGGATAAACAGAGGGAGAGATCTGAAATGGAAGAGCAAAAATCTCTTCCACAATAGTCTCAAGATAAGGCATTCTTTTTAAATCTGGCCGACTTGTATTCTAAATAATTAAAATACTAAGGCAGAGGTTCATGATGATTTTTCCCCCCTCACAATTTGACTGAATTGGTCATTTGAGAGAGCATTATTAGCAAATTGACAAAATGGCTTCCGTGTGGTTATGGTCAATCACAAAACAATAATTTTACAGGCAGAGGGCCAAGCAGGTTCAGAGACTAAGCCACCTGATTAATAAATTCAGTGCAAAGCAAAAATGAGGTCTGAACCAAGACAGTTGTCACAGATTTTTCCTCATGTGAGATCCAGTTAACAAAATACAGACTGACAAATGTCAGAAAAACACAGAAATGTAACAGGCACTCAACTGAGCACCAAGGTTTGTGTTATTAATTGAGAAATATTTTTTGTTAAGTGAATCACTGTGGTTGCTGAATAAGTGTCACGGTTGTTAAGTGAGTAGGGTTTCTACATTGGCTTTGCTAGTCAGAAGGTTTAAAAGGGGATCGCATGATTCTAGGACACTACAACCGTCATAAATGTGAGTCAGTTGTCAAGCATCTGAATGTAAATCATGTGACCGTGGGGATGCTGCAATGGCCATAAGTGTAGAAAATGGCTATAAGTCACTTGTTTTTAGTACCGTTGTGTCGGATGTCAGTGAATGAACTGTTGTAAGTCGAAGACTACCTATATATTCTGCTCAACATACTGTATGTCCAAGAAAACAAAACAAAAAATAAAAAACTAAATGCACAGGACACAAAACAAAACAAGAATTTCACTTTAGTAATTTATGTCCTGGCCTGCTTCCTTATTTTAAGACTGGAGTGGGCAAACTCACAATTCTTCTTTTTTTAAGAATCCTTCTGGCTCAAATGAAGCAATCTTATGAACCCAGATGGTTCTGGATATTGGACTCACCAGATTCCCCAGAAAGAAAATATTTTTAAGTGGGGAGGAGGGACCACCAAGAGAGATATTCTGAATCATATTATGCCCACACATTTGGAATTCTCTAAATTGATATCATATAGGCTGGTAATATTAGCCATAGAATGGGGATGGGGGTGGAAGAAAACCCTTTTGTGGAACTCAGTTTTATCATCAAGAATTAAACAGATTGTAGCTGGGCAAAGCAGCACCTATATAGAATAGAATAGAACAGAACAGAACAGAACAGCAGAGTTGGAAGGGACCTTGTAGGTCTTCTAGTCCAACCCCCTGCTCAGGCAGGAAACCCTATACCACTTCAGACAAATGGTTATCCAACATCTTCTTAAAGACTTCCAGTGTTGGGGCATTCACAACTTCTGGAGGCAAATCATTCCACTGATCAGTTGTTCTCACTATCAGGAAATTTCTCCTCAGTGCTAAGTTGCTTCTCTCTTTATGGCAGCCCCTGAGATATTGGAAGACTGCTATCATGTCTCCCCTAGTCCTTCTTTCTATTAAACTAGACATACTCAGTTCCTGCAACCGTTCTTCATATGTTTTAGTCTCCAGTCCCCTAATCATCTTTGTTGCTCTTCTCTGCACTCTTTCTAGAGTCTCCACATCTTTTCTACATCGTGGCGACCAGAACTGAATGCTGTATTCCAAGTGTGGCCTTACCAAGGCATTATAAAGTGGCATTAACACTTCACGTGATCTTGTTTCTATCCCTCTGTTTATGCAGCCTATATCATACATAATCTCATCAAATTATTCATTTCTTTAAAAAAAATGGCCATGTCTGATTTTGACAAGGACACCAATATCATTAGGTTGCGGCTACATTCTTTTATTTTATTTTTTACATACAGACTAGGGAGTAGTCCTTGACTTATGGCTGGTTGTAAGGCAATTTTTCAACGTTCTGACTGACCTATCTTGGGGGGTACTTATGACCCAGATTCAAAATTCTCACAGTTGCCCCCAGGGCCTTGTGACATTACTGACATTACTGCTGCTTGCAGTATCCTGCAGTCACATAGCCAAGTTTTATGACATATTTTGTTAGAACTATCACAAACGCATAAATGCATTTATTTCTGGTTTTCAGCAAAACTCCACCCGTAGAAAACCACTGATTCCTTTAGAACCGTGGATTTGCCTAACCACTCCAAAAAATGATGGAAAACCGTAACCTAACCTGTTTTATGACCATGACCGTGATGGCCAGGTTCTGTTATGGTCACAACTCGAGGATTACCTGTAATTAAAGTATCTATAGGATCTATTAATATAGTTCTAGGCTGCATTAACAGAATAGAATCAAGCTCACGTGAAGTTTAATACCGGTTTATAATGCCTTGGTAAGGCCACGCCTGGAATACTGCATCCAGTTTTGGTCACCATATTACAAAAAAGATGTGGAGACTCTAGAAAGAGTACAGAGAAGAGCAACCAAGATGATTAGGGGACTGGAGGCTAAAACATATGAAGAACGGTTGCAGGAACTGGGTTTGTCTAGTTTAATGAAGAGAAGGATTAGGGGAGACATGATAGCAGTTTTCCAATATCTCAGGGGCTGCCACAAAGAAGAGGCAGTCAAGCTGTTCTCCAAAGCACCAGAAGGCAGGACAAGAAACAATGGATGGAAACTAATCAAGAAGCAACCTAGAACGAAAGAGAAAGTTCCTGACAGTGAGGACAATTAAAGAGTGGAACAACTTGCCTCCAGAATTTGTGGGTGTTCCGACCCTGGAAGTTTTTAATAAGAGATTGGACAGTCACTTGTTTGAAATAGTATAAGGTTTTCTGCCTGAGCAGGGGAATTGACTAGAAGACCTCCAAGGTCCCTTCCAACTCTATTGTTCTGTTATTTGTAGTCTTGGAGAATTGACCAGCAATAAACTGGCACTGCAGACTTGGATAGCCATTTGTCTGAAACGGTATAGGGTTTCCTGCCTAGGCTGAGGTTTGGACTAGAAGACAATGGTGAAAAGAGTAAGGTTCTACATTTAGGCAAGAAAAACGGAATGCACAGGTACAGTATAGGTGGTACCTTGCTCAATAGTAATAACTGTGAAAGGGATCTTGGAATCCTAGTGGACAAGCATTTAAACAGGAGCCAGCCGTGTGCAGCAGCTGCCAAAAAGGCCAACACTAGGCTGCATCAACAGAGGGATAGAATCAAGATCACATTAATACCACTTTATAATGCCTTGGTAAGGCCACAGTTGGAATACTGCATTCAGTTCTGGTCACCACGATGTAGAAAAGATGTGGAGACTCTAGAAAGAGTGCAGAGAAGAGCAACAAAGAGGATTAGAGGACTGGAGGCTAAAACATATGAAGAACGGTTGCAGGAACTGGGTATGTTTAGCTTAAGAGAAAGAAGGAGTAGGGGAGACATGATAGCAGTCTTCCAATATCTCAGGGGTTGCCACAAAGAAGAGGGAGTCAAGCTATTCTCCAAGGCACCTGAGGGCAGAACAAGAAGCAATGGGTGGAAACTAATCAAGGAGAGAAGCAACTTAGAACTGAGGAGAAACTTCCTGACAGTTAGAACAATTAATCAGTGGAACAGAAGTTGCCTCCAGAAGTTGTGAATGCCCCAACACTGGAAGTCTTTAAGAAGATGTTGGATAGCATCTGTCTGAAACAGTATAGGGTTTCCTGCCTAGGCAGGGGGTTGGACTAGGAGACCTCCAAGGTCCCTTCCAACTCTGCTATTGTATTGTATTGTATTACCTCTCTAAAAAATATAGTTTATTTCTGTTTTCGCGCCTCATCATTGTCAGTCCCTAAACATTGCCGGATATAACAGGCTTCTTTGTCCTGTAAAAAGCCATTGACTTTTAAAGAGAATATACAAAAACAGGAACACACAAAGGAGCTCAGTTGATCAAATGCGAAGTATAAACAAAGACATAGAAACAAAAATCACACGAAGTATTAGACCACACTTGGAATACTGTGTCCAGTTTTGGTCACCACATTACAAAATAGATGTAGAGACTTTGAAAAATGTGCAAAGAAGAGCAACTAAGACGATTAAAGTCCTGGAGACAAAACACCTAAGAGCAGCTGCAGGAATCAGGTATGTTTAGTTTAATGACAAGAAGGACTAGGGGTGACATGATAGAAGTCTTCCAGTGTTTGAAGGGCTGCCATAAAGAAGAGGGAGTCATCTTATTTTCCAAAACACCAAAAGGCAAGAGAAGAAACAATGGATGGAAACTAATCAAGGAAAGAATAATGTAGAATTAAGGAGAAATTTCCTGACAGTGAGAACAATTAATCAATGTAACAATTTGCCTTCAGAAGTTCGGAATGCTCCATTACTGGAAGCTTTTAAGAAGAGACTGAACAGCCACTTGCCTCAAATGGTATAAAGATTCTTGTCTTGAGTAGGGGTTTGGACTAGAAGACCTCCAAGGTCCCTTCCAGTTCTATTCTGATTGACTGATCTACTCATCACTTTCCTAACCTTCCCATGACTTTCTCACGATTTTGCAAGAGGGTTACTGGCCTTTTCTTCTCTGGAGTGACCATTTTTGTACGGGGAATGAAATCCATGAAAACGTAAATTGCTACATTACACATGATGGAATTAAAATGATATTAGGTTAAAAGACACAGAGAGCTGATGTATGATGTAATGATTAAGAGCCTGGGTTGATCTGGGTATGATCCAAATTCTAATCCACTTTAACCCCAGAAGCTGCTGTGATTATGGGCCACCCACACTCTCTCAGCCTAATCCACAGTACTTTGCGTGGTTGCGGTGGTAGAGAAAAAAAATTAAAGATTTTTTTGTATGCTACCTCGAACTCCTGGGGCAAATGTGATGAATAGGTATCCCCTTAATAAACATAGATGCGGAGTGCACATTCCCCTTATTACAGTTATTCTGTATACAGGTAGTCCTTGACTTACGACCAAAATTGAGTCTCAAATTTCTATATTTAAGTGAGACATTTGTTAGATGAGTTTTGCTTGTCAGAAAGTCGCAAAAGAGGGCTCACATGATCCCGGGACACTGCAACCGTCATAAATATGAGTCAGTTGTCACGCGTCTGAAGTGACGCTTAAAAAATGAGTGGGAATGAAAAACCTAACTTTTTAAACATGCTCCAATGATTAAAAGGGGGAAAAAAAGAAAGTAAAATTTCCTATTCCCCTTTCTTTTGGGGGGCAGATTGTTGAGTAGATGATAAAAACGGTCGTTTCACAAAAATCTACTATGCACTCAAGTGTTGCCAGCTCGTGAAAGTGAATCAACCAATAGTGGAATTTATGCTTTCTATGGATTGTGGATACTATGACATGGTTTTGTGAGGTGCCCTGCTATACTATAGTTCCACATTTCTAAGATCTTGTCAGCATGCAACACACACACGCGCACACACACACACACACACACACACTCAAATACAGACTATCTGAACCCAAATCAAGAACATTAAAAGAAACTGAACATAAAAAGAATAAAAAAATACATACACTTGGAATGGGAATGACCTGCATCTGGTCACCCTGGGGGGGAAAAATCGTTTGTAAGAGTGTAATATTGCAAAACAGTAGAACATAAAAAATAAACCGACATGTCAGATTTAATAAACAAAGACGTTCCAACTCAAACTCGAAAAAGAATCTGAGAAATTGGTTAAATTAAGAGAAGTAAATACTGTGTCAACAGAAATTATCAAGGAACTGCAAAGGAATTGTTACTAGAAATTTTTATATTTTCAAAGGATATTGCAAAAAAGAGACACAAGGCTTTTTTCCCCCCAGCTTTGATGTGGTGGTATTGCCATGCTGAACAGTTTTGCTCTGCTGTTTATTCAGCACGATATCAATACCAGGACAATATTTATAATTCTTTATTGTAATTAGCAATGAAACTTTAAGCTTTCCTTAGATTCAGTACTAAGTTTGATTTTTTATTTTATTAATTTATCCAATTTATTGGCTGCCCATCTTATCACAAAGTAACTTAAATAGGATTTAAATATCCAGTTATAGTCATACTTAAGGGAACATTCACTGCAGCCATTCCTCGTATTTCAAATCAATAGATTTTACTTGCATGATTTAATACATTAGTACAACAATATATTATTGAATTCAGGGAGAACCAATTACATATTTCAAAGTGAAGTGATGACTGCTTATTTTAATAGCCAGATACAGATAGGTTAAACATATAGTGATTATCTTTATGTACCACTGAATCAATCTACCTTACAATAGAAATAAAACCAATTTCCACTTAAAATTAATAAAGCAACCAATCTCGGCAGGATAATAAAATAATAACTTTAATATATATGGCAGCAAATTATAGTGTAACTTGAAGTCCTTTGGTGAGATTCTCTTAGCCACCTTCTGGAAGAAGCCTAGCAGAAGTAGCAACAAGGTTTCTGGGGGTATGTTGTTCCACAGGATGAGATACATGAGAGAGATATGGGTCATTTTGGGAGGGTCATTGTTATTTTCAATGGGAAACACTAAATATCTTTATCTGAGATAAGGGTCAGTTCTACTTGGAGAAAGCAATCCAGAAGGTACCTGGAAGGTACTTAGGGCCTTAAAGGCTAAACCCAGCACTTTAAATTATACATGGAAATCTATCGGAAGTTAATACAGCACCCACAATACAAGTGTAATAAAACTGGAACAGCTCTTACCCATTAGTATGTGGAAAGCTGTGCTTTGCACCAAGTGCAAATTTCTACATAGTTTTCAAGAACAACCCCTGTGCTACAGTAGTCTAACCTAGCAGTGAGGAAGGAATGAGTTAGGACTTCCTGCTGCAGATAGGGTCATAGATAGCATACCCAAAGGTGCTTTTTTCAAAAGGCAACTGGACTTCCTTTGTTTTTTCTTGAAGACATTTCACTTCTCATCCAAGAAGCTTATTTAGTTCTGACTGAATGGTAGAGGATGAAAGGACTTGTATTCCTTGAAGTTTTCTAGTCATTAATACTCTCTCTGAGAGTTGTTGAGGTCAATTTCGTCCTCCACCATTCGATCAGAACTGAAGAAGCTTCTTGGATGAGAAGCAAAACATCTTCAAGGAAAAACGAAGTTGCCTCTTGAAAAAGCACCTGTGGGACAGCCGTGACCTGGATGACTGAGAATCTCCATAGACATATAGTTATGCCCTATACATGCCCTAGCGATGACATTTATGGCAAATATAGTATAGCTGTCAATCCAAAAAAATTCTCGAGCTGTGGATTTGGCCCTTCAGAGAAATTGCTATTGTAACCAGAGTCAGGAATTGGAATACCCAGAAAAACAGATGGACAGACAATTTCTCCCAGAGGTTTCATGGAAGTATTACAAAAGTAGGAATGATGGAACAATGGACCACACGAAGGGGCATTCATAGGGCAGGTCTTCTACCCACCACCACCGCTGGTACAATCCAAGTAGTGGAACCACTGTAAAAATGCAAATCCAAATTTGAGAAAGATACCATGATAGGATCAAACACCAATAGGAGATGAAGTGGCACCATTGAGGGGCTTACAATTTAACTCAGAAGCTGGCAAAAGTCATCCAAAGGAGTGACCAGTGGCATTTTCATTTTATGCCAAGCTTAAAACTCAACTGAAAAAGTGCCTTCTGCGTCCTCCAGATAATTGTCATTGAAATTCCAACATCTTGTCTTTATATATGGCTAAAATGGCTGTGTGTGTGTGTGTGTGTGTGTGCGTGTGCGCGTGTGCGTGGGTGGTATGTTGCAGCATAACTCTAGAAAGCCTGGAGCAATTTCAACCACACTTGGTACACAGATGACTTACCCTCTGGAGAAGAATACTGGGGGGGGGGGGGGTAAGACACCCCTAACAACCCTGGGGGGGGGTCTTCTATTAAGATATAGTCTGTTGTGCCTTAAAATGGATTCTACCGTACTGCCGTAAAATGGCTTCTACTGTACAGCGTTGTGGAGTTGCCATGGTAATGACTTCACAGTACTCCACAAGGGGGCTCCCTCTGGTAAGGGGGAAAATCCAACAGTAGAAATTACGTTTGGTCTGGACATCTTCCCCCTATAAATAAGTAAATACCCGGGCAAAGCCAGGTTATCAGCACTAGTTAACAATAAACAGAAGATTTGGGGGTGGCATGCTGTCTTACATAACTAGATCCATGGAAAGTGTTTTCAGAAAAGGATACACTATGCCAACTCTTTAAACGAGGCTTTGACCATTTTTCAGATTTAGTTATTTAAGGCCATCAAGAAGAAAAGAATTAGTCTTGTTTTCAATGATTTTCAATAAGGGTTCGGTGCCATATCTGAACTAGGTGGCGATTTATAATTGCGGATTTACTCTTATGAGGCTCCACCTTTCCCCCCCCCCAAAAAAAACCTCACCCTATTTAAAAAAAACCTTACCTTTTGAAGCCCGCCATTTTCTTCCACCAATGGAGGAAGGATAGTGGTGCTGTTAGGAGATGGAGACTCAACATTGTAGTTACGAAAGCAGCAGAATAAAGTGCTAAAGATGCTTCTGCTTCTCTGCTTTTTCAAACTGAGATTACATTGGGACACTGTAAAGAAATGAAATATTGCGTTGTAAATGGACTTTTAAAAAAAAATGCCTGTTGTTTCACACAGAACACAGAGAGACAACTCTAACGTTATAGCATTGACTTTTTAAAAAGAAACTCTATTATTTCTAGCAAATTACTATACAAGTAGTCCTCGACTTATGACTGATTGCTTAGCGACCGTTCAAAGTTCTAATGGACGCCCCCAAAAGTACTTATGATCCAATTTCAAAGTTCCAATATGGTTTCACGCCCTCCCCCCGTCACTTGACCACATTTGGGGTGCTTAACAACTGGCCCATGTTTATGGCCGTTTGCAGTGATCATGATTTATATTTTTGTCCAAAACCAGCATTTACTTCTCTTGGATTCTCCTAATGACCACGGTATTCACTTAACAACCCCTGCAAACAAAGGTAACAAAATCTGGTCATGTGGATGACCCACATTATGACTATCATGACTTACAACCGTAATAAGCAGGCCCCATTACAGTCATAAATGGAGGACTTACCTGGGTTTTAATCTGAAAACAGGTCTTCTGTAAATTTGCTAGCTCTATTTGTAAGCAAGTAAATTAATTCCATCTTGTGATGTTCAATATTTCCAGAGAACATGCAGTGTATGAATGAAATGGTATGCCAGAGAATAAAATAGTATTCCATGTAATGGGATTTGTTAAGCCATATTGTTTTTATTGCAGCAAACAACTGCACACATCACATCCATATTTTACGCTAAGGTATAAAGGATTCATCAGGCTGTGTATCCACAGAAATAAGAACCATCTGCTCCTACAGCAAACAATATAACAATGTTTTATTTAGATCCATTTGGACAGGGCCTTTGAGAAAGTACTAGTATAAACATGAAAGGTAGCTGTTAAAAACAAAAACAAAAACAAATTTGCTAGCAAACACATTTTAAGGTTTGTCAGAAATGTGTGATCAAAAGGTCTTTTCAGGACAATGGGGGGGAAAACCTAATTCATTGCAGTAAGAATCTAAATAATAGTTGTAATTAGTCTGTGATCCAAAAAGAGAGCATTACGACTGGAGTTTCTTCAAACATTGTGCATTCTCTGCCCGTTTCCTATGGGAAATGACTTCTGTAATGGAATTTGAAAAAGGTGAAGGAGGCATTTCCACTGCCACTGGGAGACCACTTAAATATGAGCCAGCAGTGCGTGGCAGCAGCCAAAGATGCTAATACAATCCTTGGTTGTATAAACAGAGGCATAGAATCAAAATCACGTAAAGTATTAGTACTGTTTTATAAAGCCTTAGTAAGACCACACCTGGAATACTGCATCGTTTTGGTCACTACATTACGAAAAAGATGTTGAGACTTTGGAAAAAGTGCAGAGAAGAGCAACTAAGACGATTAAAGGCCTGGAGACTAAAACATATGAAGAATGGTTGCAGGAACTGGGTAGGGCCCAGTGATGGGTTCTGGATTCCGTTCCAACCGGTACGGTTGGAACGGCCCCAGAGTTACCCACAGGCCCGCACGCATGTGTTGTAGCATCAAATGACGCTTCCGCAAGCCTCCGCAACGCTCCAGGAGAACGGTACTTGGTGCTCCGGGTAGGTTGCGGTACGCCCATACCGGGGCGTACCGCCTGCAACCCACCACTTGTAGGGGCAGTCTAGAGAAAAGGAATACTAGGAGTGACAGGACAGCAGTCTTCCAATATTTGAGGGACGGCCACAAAGAAGAGGGAGTCAACTTATTATCCAAAGCACTGAAGGCCAGACAAGAAACAATGGATGGAAACTAATTAAGGAGAGAAACAACCTGGAACGAAGGAGAAACTTCTTAACAGTGAGAACAATTAACCAGCCGAACAGTTTGCCTTCAGAAGTTGTTGGTGCGTCATCATTGGAGGTTTTAAAGAAAAGACTGGGTAGCCACATGTCTGAAATGGTCTAGGATCTCCTACTTGAGAAGGGGGTTGGACTAGAAGACCTCCAAAGTCCCTTCCAGCTCTATTATGATCGATGTGACCACATTTTGAATTCAACTATCACTCCATCTGCAGCATTACAGCTGACTTCCCAATTCAGAGCTTGTAAAGGAGCATCCTGCAGGACCGGAAGGAAGTTCATTATTTTGCAAACCATTTTCCAATACTAGTCCTCGGCTTATGACCATTTGTTTAGCGATTCTTCGAAGTTACGATGGCGCTAAAAAACATTACGTATAACCAGTCTTACGAACATTGCAGCATTCCTGCAGTTATGTGATCAAAATCCAGGCACCTGGCAACCCGCATGTATTTATGGCAGTTGCGGAGTCCCGGGGTCATGTGATCACCATTTATAACCTTCCCAAGGATCTTCCCACTAGCAAAGACAACAGCGTAACCCAAATTTGCTTAATGATAGCATGGTTCACTTAACCACTGCTGCAGAAAAATAACAACAACAACCACCAACAACTGCATTGCTTATCTGAACCCAAAGGTGCTTTTTCAAAAGGCAACCGGACTTTCTGTTTTTCCTTTGAAGACGTTTCGCCTCTCACCCAAGAAGCTTCTTCAGCTCTCCAAAGAGCTTTACCGTAACTGAAGTTCTGCTCCACAATGATGGTCAGAAATGGAAGCTTGTCTGCATTTCCTTACACTTTGAATGTAGGCGGGCAGGGAGGCTTCCTGCTTCCACTTGTGTGAATCTGACTTTTATTTTCTCTCTTAAATTAAAACAATGAATAATCTGGATGAGACATGAAAATGGGGGGTTATACACCTCCTTCACAGATCTACAAAACTGCTTAGTCTCAACCTGGCATTTTATTGCAATTTGAATATTGTGTGATGTAGGTTTTTGTGCCTGGCTGAGCAATGCTGCTCCTGGAAAACACTATTTTAAAGTGTTTTTAAATTCAAGAATACTGAATATCATTGCCTTGCGTAGAGCATATTTTCCTCTCCACTATTTCTGAACTCAAGCATTTTAAACTTCTGAAGTTTTTCAATTGCAAACTTCCACAAAGAGGCTGAAAAAAAATAGAAGTTTCAGCCTATGTTTCAATTCAAAATGAAGAAGCAAGTAAGTGACAAAAGAGGCCTGATAATCAAAAGATTTGGAGACAAATTTAAGTGCTTTTTGTTCACCTTTGTCTTTTATACAACACAGCTGCTCCAATAATAAAGTAAGGCATTAACTACAAATACTTCAAAGTTAAAACTTGCTAAGAAGTTGAGCTTATGTAGTTTGTTCTGCTCGAAAAGAACTTCATGTAATTAAAGAATTGATCTGACTGTAAAACAATATCTTGTGAGTCCTAGCTATTCAACTGTGATTGTAAAATAAGGAATTTTTCATTTTGCTCCAATAGGATAAGAATAATGCAGATTTCGGCAAGTCTTTGACTGAATAATTCCTAAGAAAAATGGAAGCGCTCATGTGAACATCTCATTAAATTCCATGTCAGGACTTTTGTTATCATTAAACAGAAGCATTAAGTATTTTTTTTTCTCTAGGTAAATATTTAAGATCTTCTCAGAATGCGAGCCAAGGGTTTGTCTTTCACCTAAAAACACCAATTGTTGTTGGCTTTACTGGTATTTAAATTAGGATTGTGATTTAAATTAATTCATTCTCTTCTCTACAAATTGCCAACTACAGGGAATCCTCAAGTTACAACTATTCATTAAGTGACCATTTGAAGTTACAATAGCACTGAAAAAGAGGACATAGCACTAAGACTTATATACTGCTTCGTAGTGCTTTATAGCACTCTATAAGGTTTACAGAGTTAGCATATACATACCCCCAACAATCTGGGTCCTCATTTTACTGAACTCAGAAAGGAGGAAGGCTGAGTCAACCTTGAGCCTGTCATGATCGAACTCCAGGCAGTGGGCAGAGTCAGACTGCAATACTGCATTCTAATCACTGCACCACCACAACCTATGACCATTTTTCACACTTATCACCACTACAGCATCCTCTAGGTTGATAAAAATTCGGACACTTGGGACGGCACTGAAAAAAGTGACTTATGACTACTTTTCAGAGTTATGACATCTACAGTATCACCACAAACATGCGATCAAAATTCAGAATGGTTGCCAACTGGTTCAGTTATGACGCTTGTCCTGGGATTAGATTTCCATGTATAACCATTTGTGACCTTCTAGCAAGCAAAGTCAATGAGGAAGCCAGATTCACTTAACGTTCACATATTACTAACTTAACAATTGCAGTGATTTACTTAACAAAGTGGCAAAGGTTGTAAAATGGGGCACAATTCACTTAGCAACAGATATTTGGGACTCAAATGTAATCATAAGTCACTGTATAGAAATAATGTCAAGTAACTTGATGAACTAGATCTAACAATTAATATACTTTTCCCACCCTTTTATTTCCTTGCTCTTATTATTTGTGGAAATATGGCTGGGAATAACAAAACGTTTTTCTTCTAAGACAAAAAAAAAAGATGCAAATTTGTTAAACTGACTCATGGGAAACAATTACCTATTGTGTTTTTTTTCTTGAAACTGTAACTTTGTAAGAAGTTGATAACTTGTAAAGGCAAACACTATTCAGTTGTCCCGTTTCAATTAATACAGCTTCAAGACTGCACCACTATAGTGAATGAGAGAATATGGATAATTTCCTTCAAATGAGCTGGATTATAGTTACAACCACCAGCAGATAGAGTTTTATTTTGGAAAATTATGAGAGGTATAGTCTTAAGAGACACTAACACCCAAAGGTTTCATTCACTAAGGCAGTGATGTCTAACCTTGGCAACTTTAAGATCCCTGGACTTCAACTCCCAGAATTCCCCATTTAGCCATGCTGGCTGAGGAATTCTGGAAGCAGAAGTCCACAAGTCTTGAAGTTACTAAGGTTGGATACTCCTGCACTAAAGGCTTAACAAAAAGGTTAGTAACTACAGGTAGTCTTTGACTTGTGGCCATTTGTTCAGAGGCAGTGCTGAACGGACTTATTAACATTCATGGCTATGACAGCAGCCCTGCGGTCATGTGAACAAAATTCGGGAGCTTAGTAGTCTGTCCATGACTAAATCGCAAAGGGCCGCTTTATCTGCCCCACTCATCTCTCTCCCCCCATTTATACATTTTGACACACACACCACACTTCCTGTCCTAACTGATCTTTGCCAATTTGCTCAGCAGCCTCGGCAAGGACCAAGGTGGACATGCCACATCAACAGCAGGAGCAAGGTGGTGGCAGAGGTCAGCTGGGGCAGTGGTCAGTGGACTGCAGATTGGTGAGGACTGTGGCTGGGACCGGATTGTGATATCTGTGGCTTTGTGCTATACTGCTGAGCTGGGGCTGGACTTCACACTGTGAAGGTCTTCATGCTACAGAGTTCACTTCTTGCAGCTCCACAGACACGGCATGCAAAGAAGCCACTGGGCCACTGCGTGGCAAGCAGCCATTCTGAAAAATCAACAGAAAAAAGGGTTTCAAAGTTTGCTCGAAAGCTAAACTGAGTTAGCGTTAGACCATAGTCTATTGAAGCATGGATAGCTCTCTGAAGCTGGTCTAAGGCTGCCTTGATTTAGTTTTCAAGCAAGATTTGAAACCCTTTCTTTTTTGATATGGTTCTTGCAAACAGCTGACCTAGATACTTTTCACTTCTCCGTGTTAGAGCAGATGGTTTAAAAATATTTCTTCTATTATTGTTGCCGTCTGGAGTGGAGAAGCAGAAAAGACTCATTTAAATTACACAAATGTATCGTGTCATAAAACGATGTGTGGAAGTTCAGAGAAGAAAATATAAAAGACATGGCAGTTTCTATGCCAGGGGATAAATGGTCGGGTTCCACTGTTAAGGCATTCCTGTAAGTTGACAAGGAAAACGCAAGTGTGATAAATCATAGGCGAGCAACACACAATCCCAGGGGGAACAATTAAGGCTTCACCTGATTTCATGTAGTGCTCAGGCTAATTTCACCACGGCTCCAAGAGTAAGAAGTTCAGACTCTAATAAGGAGCATCCTTCAGCCTGCTGCACAGGAAAGCAATTAGAAAGAGAGAAAGGTGGGCACCAACCAGAAATGGGTAATTTTCTATTTGTATCCAGCCTTTAGCTAAAGGTAAAGGTTCCCCTCTCACATATGTGCTAGTCGTTCCCAACTCTAGGGGGCGGTGCTCATCTCCGTTTCAAAGCTGAAGAGCCAGCGCTGTCCGAAGACGTCTCCCTGGTTGTGTGGCCGGCATGACTCAACAGCAAAGGTACACAGAACGCTGTTTCCTTCCCACCAAAGGTGGTTCCTATTTTTCTATTGCATTTTTTAGGTGCTTTTGAACTGCTAGGATGGCAGAAGCTGGGACAACTCACGGGAGCTCATTCCATTTCGCAGCGCTAGGGATTCGAACCGTCGAACTGCCGACCTTTCTAATCGACAAGTTCAGCCAGAGCCACTGCCTCCTTTATTTGTTTGTTTGTTTGTTTGTTTGGATTTATATGCCGCTCTTCTCTAAAAAGACTCAGGGCGGCGTACAACATTAAAAAACACACATCCCAAAAGTTAAAAAAAAAATTAAATCCATATCCAAAAAAACAAACCGAATTTAAAAGACAATACATTTAAAATAAATTAAAATTAACAGGCCAGGCCGGCTTGCTGGAAAAGCCAACTTTTTAGGGCGCGTCGGAAGGACCGGAGGTCAGGGATTATGCGAAGCTCCGGGGAAAGCTCATTCCAGAGGGAAGGCACTCCCACAGAGAAGGCTCTCCCCCTGGGGGGGTCACCAGCCGACACAGCCTGGCCGACGGCACCCTGAGGAGGCCAACTCTGTGGGATCGCACTGGACGGTGGGAGGCTACTGGTGGCAGTAGGTGGTCTCGCAGGTACCCTGGGCCTAAGCCATGGAGCGCTTTAAAGGCCATAATTAATACCTTGAATCGCACCCGGAAAACAACCGGCAACCAGTGCAGGCCGTCTAAAAGGGGTGTAACATGGGAGTACCTAGGTACCCCCATGACAACCCGCGTGGCCGCATTCTGGACCAGCTGAAGCCTCCGGGTGCTCTTCAAGGGCAGCCCCATGTAGAGAGCGTTGCAGTAGTCCAGGCAAGAAAGGATGAGGGCATGAGTGACTGTGCATAGAGCATCCCGATCCAGGAAGGGGCGCAACTGACGTATCAGGCGAACCTGGTAAAAGGCCCCCCTGGTCACGGCTGTCAGATGATCTTCTAAACTAAGCCGCGTATCCAGGAGGACTCCCAGATTGCGAGCCTTCTCTGAGGGGGCTAAAATTTCTCCCCCTATCATCAAAGATGGAACAAGATGCACAAATCGGGATGATGGAAACCACAGCCACTCAGTCTTGGAGGGATTGAGCTTTGTATAAATAAGTGGTGAATGTATCCAACACAAACACACCTCTTCCTCCTATTTTCCCTACAACCACCCTATGAGGTGGTTTGGGCTGAGGGAGAGGGACTGGTCTAAGATCATCCAGCTGGCTTTTATGGCTAATGCAGGACTTGAACTCCTAGCCGCTTATCTTTCTAGCCTGGTGTCTTAACCACAAGACGAAAGTGTTTTTGGCTTGGTCTCAATCAATTTGTGCATTATAGCCTACCTATCATACCTGAGAATATTGGTTTCACTAGAAAAATAGTTGATGGTCTGTAAAATTAATCACAAGTTACGACCAGGATGGGTAGGCTCCATTACGGTTGTAACCGGAGGACTACCTGTGAGACAAAGCTTGTTTAGTCAAGTCTAAACCAGAGAAGATCTAATCTGGGGATTTTTGGATCTACTCTGAGCTTAGATACAGGTAGTCCTCAACCTGTGACCACAATTGAGCCTCAAATTTCCATTGCTAATCAGGACAATTGTTAGTTTTATTACCTTTCTTGCCATAGTTGTTAGGTGAATCATAGCAGTTGTTAAGTCAGCAACATGGTTGTTAAGTGAATATGGCTTCCTGCTTGTCAGGTCACAAAAAATGCGCACATGACATTGGGACCCTGCAATTTTCATAAATATGAGCCAATTCCCAAGGCCCTGAATACTTATCCTGTGACAATAAGGATGCTGCAACGGTTGTAAGTGTGAAAATTGGTCAGAAATTACTTTTTTCCAGTGCCACTGTAACGTCAGTCACTAAAGGAATGGTTGTGTAGAGGATTATCTGTACTACCCTTAGCATGGTGTCATTAAGTCCACCATGTTCCTCCAGAATGGAATTTCTTTTGGAAGGGAAAGTCTACATTTGGAAGAAGTGATAAATAGAAATGACTGTTGTAGGACGAAGAGTTTGGTTTTACCAGATTCTCAAAAGGACATTTAAAAAATAAATTAATGTAGTGACAATGACAAGGCTGAAGAAGGAGCCTGGAAAATAAAAGTCAACAGAACAGAATAACAGAGTTTTCAAGTCCAACCCCCTGCTCAAGCAGGAGACCATGTCAGACCAATAGCTGCCCAAGCTCTTCCTTAAAGACTCTGATAAGCACTCACAACTTCTGAATGCAAGCCATTCCACTGGTTAATTGTTCTCATTATTAGGAAGTTTCTCCTTATTTTTAGGCTTGTTCTCTCCTTGATTAGTTTCCATCAGTTGCTTCTTGTCCTGCCTTCAGGTGCTTTGGAGAATAGTCTGACTCCCTCTTCTTTGGGGCAGCCCCTGAGATATTGGAACACTGCTATCATGTCTCCCCTGGTCCTTCTTTTCATTAAACTAGACATACCCAGTTCCTGCAACTGTTCTTCGTATGTTTTAGCCTCCAGCCCCCTAATCCTCTTTGTTACTCTTTTCTGCACTCTTTTTTAGAGCCTCAACGTCTTTTTAATAATGTGGTGACCAACGTCAGACAGGACAACAACAAATGCCACCTACTGATCAGGCAACTTCAGAGTTCTGCATCCTGTAATTAAAAATGCTAAAAATACAAGATAAGAAACTTGTGAAGCCAGATTTGGTACTAAACGAGAGACAAGCAGAATCAATTCAAATCTTAAAATAAATAAATAAATCAGAACATTTGTACAGTGCAAAGAATGAGGCTTTGTAAATGCCACAGATTATATTAGATATCTATAGTTTTATATTCCTAAAAAATATTTCTAAATATGTGGAATGATGTATGTTAAATGTTTCAGAGAACAGAGTTCATAACAAATGGATCAAAATCCCATTAAATTAGCAGGATAAAATGAATACCATTACAATTATTGTCCCAGAATTAATTTATGTATTAAGAGGTATTCCAATATTAATGTCAAATGAACATTTTTTTGGGGTGGGTAAGTTATGGAGGAAACTTTATATGGGAAAATAGAATCTCATTATTTACATGGAGGTTTACATAGGATTTAAGAATTTATATTATTTACAGGAAGGTTATCTATTGAAGGTGATATTTTTAATTAACTAGATTAAAAAGTAATTTTGGGCTTATATTTTCTCAACAATATCTATGTAGAATGAATACAGAGAGTCCCTGCTTCCTGGATGCATTGTTAGGTTTTATGATGATAGACCGTTAAAAAAAATTTAAATTTGAACCAAATTTAAAATCGTCCAGATTATCTCTATTCACATGTTTCCCAACTGGCTTGCAACAAACAAAGTTAGTGGAGAATCCATAGGTTGAATTGCAAATCATGGTCATATGTTTCACTAACAACCACAGTGATTTGCTTAACAACCAAATGTAGAGTGATGTCATAAGTCCATTGTAATAATATGATTTTCCACTTAATAACTATGGCACTTAGAAACGGAACTGCTATTCCCAACTCTGATCACTGAGTAAAGATTATCTATAGAAAATTAACCAGTGGACTCTTTTTGGAACTTTTTATGTATTCTATTAAGATTGTAGCAATTGCTAGGATTTATATATAATAAAAAGGGTATTTTGTTCCCTGGTTTACAAACAGTCAAACAAATTTTAGCCTTGATAGTCATAATTGGAATTTTACGTTGCTCTTATGAATATTTAACTTTATGGAAAGGCTCTACCTTAAAAATAGGGAGCCAAATATTCTATTGGAAGCTGTGAGTAGAATCTGGACTATGTACTTTAAGGCAATTATGTTGTAATAACAATTTTAAAGACTTTTCTTGACTTTGAATGGAATGTTGTCGTCCTAATTCACAACAGACGCAAATATAATCAACTCAAGCATGTTTTAATGCCTCAATACAGACTGGACGGTTTGGCTCAGTCTGAGAAATCGGAGATGCTAATTTATTTGATGATGTCAGTGTTTGAAATTAAGCACACAACCTTTTTATATCAAACAGCTAGAGAATAAAGCCAATATTAAGGACACTGCTGGCTTATGAATTGAAGAATGAAACATAAATGGCTGCAGGTCTTAAAAATGTTAAATCTGCTTCTCCGGATTTAATATTAAAACTGCTTCATCAAAAGATCTTAGTTAACTGGACATCCCAAAGTATTTGCAGGAAATAAACAGCACTTCAGAAATCCTATGTTCAGTTTTAGTTTTAGGGTGACTGAATAAGTGTTTTATATCTAGACTGCCATAAACCTTCCATTTTAATTAAAACTAAAACACCAGATCCTATTTCCCTCTGTGTAATATTGGTATTTCCTTCAATTCCCTTAGCAAAATAATCCATTTTACCTCTTAACATCCAATTTTTATATGTAGGCCTAATATGATTCCATCTGCTCTTGGTTTCTTTTCCCTGTCAGCTCCCAGATTACGTAATATATTTCCAAGGCTAACAAAAGCAGACAAGCAGCTATAGAAAAGGCTATTGAATTCGTTACACCTCTGTTGCCCATTAAGAAATATTGAGGCAAAGGCTATTCCAAGTCGTACTTTCCTTGAGAAAAAAAAGAAAAGTAATTGAAGTAATTGGAATAGACAGCAACACCACCAGGTGGATTTGCAGTTGGCTGACCACTGCACTCAACATGTAGTCCTCAATGAAGTCACATCTACATGGAGGGAAGCATGCAGTAGGATACCCAAGGTTTTATCTTGGGCCAAGAACTCTTCAAAAGTCCTTCATAAATGATCTAAATGAAGGAATAGAATGGAACTCATCAAATTAGCAGATGACACCAAACCGGGGCGAATTGCTAACACTCTGGAAGATAAGACTCAAGATTCAAAAGGATCTTGACAGATTTGAGCCTTGGGCCCTATCCAAGATGCAGTGGTGAGAAAAAGAAAATCTTACACTTAGGCTGGAAAAACCATAGGCAAAGTACGGAATAGGCGGTAGCTGGTTCAACAGTAGCAACTATGAGAGGGATCTAGATATCCTAATGGATCACCACTTAACTATGAGCCAGCAGTGTGCGGCAGCTGCCAAAAAGGCCAGTGCAGTACTGGATTACATTAACAGAGAGACAGAATCAAGATCACAAGATAATACTGCTTTATGTGACCCTAGTGGGGCACTGCTCAGAATACTGTGTCCATTGTGGTCACAGCAATATAAAAAAAAAATGTTGAGATCCTAGAAAGCGTGCAGAGAAGAGCAACAAGGGATGATAAGGGGTCTGGAGGCTAAATCATATGTCAAATGATTTAGGGAGCATAACTAGCCTATCAAAGATAATGATTAGAGGTGACATGATAGTTGTCTTCCCTTATTTAGAGGCTGTCACAGAGAAGAGGGGAGTTCGACTTATTCTCCAAAGCAACAGAAGGCAATACAAAAAGTGGATGGAAGCTTGTTAAAGAGAAATCCAACCTAGAACTAAGGACACATTTCCTGATAAGTGAGGGAAAAAATAATCAATGGAATGGCTTGTCTCCTGGAATTGTGGCTGCTCCATCACTGGAGGTTTTCCAGAATAGACTGGACAACCATTTGATGGGATGGTATTAAGCTCTCCTGCTTTGAGCAGAGGGTTGGACTAGTTGACCTCCAAGGTCTGTTCTGAGTTCTATGCTCTATGCCCTTTGCTTACTCCAGAAAAATATTTAACTCAGGGATGAGAATTTATGATTTCAACAATCATTAAACTGAGGGTGTGAAAAAGATTTCTAGGTAAAGGATGAAAGTGGACACCAATGTCCCGTCATCTCTATGCCTGGCATGGTATAGAAAATCAAAGAAGATGGATCAGTACTTTTATCTCATGTTTAATATTCCCAATAGCTCCATAGAAACTTTTCATATTTGAATCTGTGCCCTGTGCTTTCCAAACTTTGGACTTCGAAGAGGCAGGAAGAACAATGTTAAAATAGTACATATTCACAGAAGAGATGAATGCTCATGAATTAAGCAAAACCATTGTCCTAAATTGAATGCCCCCTGTCGCATTATGAGTCCCCTATGCAAATGGGAAAACTGAAGAGATTTTAAATTTGCTAAGTGTTGAATATTACGCACATTTTGTCCAATTCTTCTCCACCTTAGTTCTTAAATACTCTGGGTACACGATGTCCCTTATTACTTACTAGCAAATGTGTCATTGTGGAGTCTCATCACAGTGAGTATCTGGGGGTAGGGGGGAAGGAGGGGCTCTCACTAAATGAAGTCAATATCTACTTGCCGCCTGGTTTGACTTCTTTTAAACCGAGCAGGCTGAATTCTCTTCTTCAGCAGAAAAGGATGTTTGGGTTCTATGGCGCATCCGCTGTTGAACTCTCTCTTTTCCGAAATAAAAGCTTTGTTAGCTAGACCTCTCTCAGGGCGGGAAAGGAATGTAATGCATGTACAGACTCTGTAGTATTTCCTGTTACGCTCCTGTTCCAAACCACTGTACTCTGTGTGTAGGGGGGGGGGGAGGATTCAGGGAGTGCAATCCAATTCTTGATCTATGAAAAGATCAAGCTCAAGATTTTAATCATGAATATAGGCTGAGAAATGATCTACCTATGGAACGGCCAGTTGTAAATTAATACCAAACGTATCTAGCTTTTTTTCCCCAAGCAAACATTTAATGGCCTAAGAATGTTAAATGACCAAGCTAGAGAAAGATTAGCAATTTGCTTTTATCTCTTAGCTTAAGCAGAAGTAGTTCAGTCTATTTTCTGAATCCTCCTTCAAAGAAAAGATTGACACTGGACATGAAATCTTGAGAACCTTGGAGTAAAGACAGAATAAAGTCACTTGTCACATCAACCTCTCCCTGTTCCTTCTGATCTCCCTATACACGGATCAGATGAGAGGGGAGTGAATCTTAAATGCCACTAACCTCTCCTATTGCTCAATTCAGAAAGACCTTTTTTTGGCAACTTAGAGGCAAAGTAGGAAAAATACCAGAACAAGAGAAGTTTTCAGGAAAGGAACAGTTGAAATTTCTAGGGAGTGGAAGGTTCCCTAGAGTACATTTAGTAGTCCTCGACTTACCACCAGAATCTCTGCAAATTATAAATCTGTCTGCCTGCCTGCCTGTCCATCCATCCATCTACCTACCTGAATGAATCTAAATGAGGACCCAAATTGTTGGGGCAATTGCTGACTCTGTAAACCATTTAGAGAGGGCTGTAAAGCATTGTGAAATGGTACATAAGTCTAACTGCTATGCCTCTCTCCCCCCCCCCATCTACTTATAATCATCTATCACCATCCATCCATCCATCTCCTAACTCATTCTAAACAGAATTGTGAATTCCAATATAATAGCTTTATTTATCTATTTCTTAAAAAGTAAACCAAGAGTTCAAAACCTTATTGGTCCTGTCAAGCTAATAAAAGTGAGATATTAACTGTACAGGTTTCCTGGAGAATGTGAACATTAATTTTCAGGAATACTGATTGATCCAGAATTGCAGTACAAGTTTCATATCCCAGCTAAATTACCTCCATCTACCAGAATCAAAAGGTAAAAAACTAAATTGTTAGAGTTGACCAGTATTTTTAGTTTTCAGATTTAAATACAGGCAGACCTCAACTTACAACCATTTGTTCAGCGAACATTCGAAGTTGTAACAGCACTGAAAAAAGTGACTTATGATCATTTTTCACACTTACGACTACTGCAGCATCCCCACAGTCACGTGATCAAAATTCAGGTAATTGGCAACCGGCATGGATTTATGGCATTTGCAGTGTCCTGGGGTCATGTGACGCATTTCTAACCTTCCCAGCTGGCTTCCGACAAGCAAAGTCAGTGGGAGAAGCTCAATTTGCTTAATGGCTGCAAGATTCAGTGGACAACTGCAGTGATTTGCCTAACAAAGGTTGGCAAAGAAAGCCATAAAATGGGAGAAAATTCGCTTAACTGCCGCCTTGTTTAGCGACAGAAATTTGGGGCTCAATTGTGGTTGCAAGTCCAGGATTACCTGCAGTTCCCTCAATCAACCAAATACAAGCTTTGTTCCAGTCGTCCACTATCTCATTAGGCGTGGCCTCTTACATCCATGAGAAACAGCCTAGATCTGGCCTTTCAAGCAGGGGCCCTCAGTTACTTTAGTTTAGCTAGCAGCTGAGAAAATAGCTCTTTAGGAGAACATTTGGTTAAATATTATTCTAGACCAAATGGTGGCACATTCGCTTGGCAGGTTTCAAAGATTTTGTTCTGCTTTAAAGACTATGCTACGCTGATTGCCGAAGCCTCTCAGAGCTTGTAGGAACTGAACAGCATTGAAATAAAACAAAAACAGTGAGCAGAACGTACCATACATATTAAGGCGTTCAGGTATTTCATGTTCTTTTAGGACAGGTGAGTCCTCACGACCACAATGGAGTCCAATATTTATGTCGATAAGCGAGTTTTGCTCCCACCTTACGACTTTGCTAGCCACAAGATTTAAGCAAATCCCTGCAGTTGCTAATAGCAGAGTTGTTAAGCAAATCTGGCTTCCCCGTTCACTCTGCTTGGTCAGGTGACAAAAGAGGGTCACATGACACTGCAACCGTCATAAATAGGAACCGGTTTGACAAGTGGGCGAATTTTGACCGTATCACCATGGGGAGGCTGCGACGGTCATTAAGTGTGAAAAACGGTCATAAGTCACTTTTTTCAGGGAGCTTGTTAAATCTGAACAGTCACTAAATGAATTGTTGTAAGTCAAGGACTATCTATATTTTGCACATGTGCGAGATGAAGGATGTGGTTCTCTACATGCATAAAACTTAAGTGTTTTAAAGAGAAAGGTTAGGCTGAGTAGGGTTAGGCTGTCCACACAAAGTATTTAATCCTTCATGTTTGGATTTGCGAGGACTTTATTAGTCATGGTCAGAATTTTCAAAGCAGAGACACAACCGCAAGTACAGGTAGTCCTAGGCGTACGACCACAATTGAGCCCAAAATTATGTTGCCAAGAGAGATATTTGTTAAAGTGAGTTTTGCTCCATTTTATGACTTTCCTTCCCACAGTTGTTAAGTGAACCTGTGTAATGATTAAGTTACTAACCCAGCTGTTAAGTAAGACAGCTTTCACCCTTAGCTTTGCTTGTTAGAAGATCACAAAAGGGGATCCTGTGACCCGGGGGGGGGGGCATTGCAAATATATGAGTCAGTTACCAAGAATCTGAATTTTGATCACATGACCATGGGGGGGGGATGCTGCAACAGTTGTGTGAAAAATGGACACGAAACTTTTTTCAGTGTAATTTTGAACGGTCACTAAACGGACTGTTGCAAGTTGAGGACTACCTGTACATTATCGCTGGATAATAAATGGGATGGGACTCTCCTGAAATTGTAAAAAAGCTATGGCAGCAGAGAACCTAGGAGTATGTGAGTGGCAAAATCTGTCATCAGCTCATTGAGTTGCTCTGAAGAAGACAATCTAGCACAGGGGTCTCCAACCTTGGCAACTTTTAAGACTTGTAGACTTCAACTCCCAGAATTCTTTACTGGCTGAGGAATTCTGGGAATTGAAGTCCACAAGTCTTAAAGTTGCCAAGGTTGGAGACCCATGATTTTAGCACCTTAAACCATGTGGCTGGGCTGACCCAGGGAGATCGTGCAAGACCAAAGTCTCTTTGGAGAGAGGGTGCGGTTTATAAATTAAATAAAAGTAAAGTAAAGTAAAAGTAAATGCAATTATGTTACATAGAAAATGTTTATGGGAGGAAGGTAAAGGAAGTTTTTTAGGGAGAAATATAAGAGTTCTGAACTTTGGAACTTAATATCCAATTATCCATGGACTGAAATGTTTATTATTCATATTTTAATTATTCGTTTCAGACAAATAATGATAGCCACCTGCACGTACTTTTGTAACATGGTGCAGATACCTTAATAACCAGATAACACTGCTTACTGCATCTAATATAAATCTAATGTGACAGATTTAATGTATCCTTGACAGGAAAAAGAGCTTTAAATAATTTTTGAAAGAGCTTTTTTTATATAGTATGGGAAGCGCACACAGTTCAATACAGGTAGTAGTCCTCAATGGATTACCACAATTGAGCCCAAAATTTGTTACCTAGTGAGGCTGTTGTTAAATGAGTTTTGCCCCATTTTACGACCTTTCTTGCCACAGTTAAGTGAATCGCTATAGTTGTTAAGTTAGTAACAAGGTTGTTAAGTGGATCTGGCTTCCCCGTTGACCGTTTGCTTGTCAGGTCACAAAAGTAGATCACAGGACCTCAGGACACTGCAACCGTCATAAATATGAGTCAGTTGCCAAGGGCCTGAATTTTGAACACATGACCATGGGGATGTCATAAGTCACTTTTTTCAGTGCTGTTGCAACTTTGAACGGTCACTAAATGAACTGTTGTAAATTGAGGACTACGTGTAACATTCTCCAAATGGTACAAATAATTAATGCAAGGAAATATCATCTTCCTGCCTGTAACACTCCTGCAGCGTAATGTCTCTGATCCTGGAGCTCACAACTATTGTAGCTGGGAATCACAATTTTTGTGTCTCCATGCTTGTGGGTATTTTAAAAAAAATTCTAAATGGTTAGTGGTGTGGATACTAAAAAACGTTTTTCTAAAACAAAGTATGTTCCATTTTTATAACTGTTCTTTTAATCATACTTTCCATAAATCTACTCAAAACAAATGTTATGCCAACAGCCTTGTAACTACTTTTTTTTTTTTTAAATTGGCACTATAATGACGACTCTGTTGTTTTCCGGTAATGAGGCCAGATTAAGGGACATTATATGTTTTGGGAGAAAACCAGCAGTTTGTATTTGAGTTTGTAAAACCTCTTGGAGAGATACCATCTGGATTTAGTGATCTGTTTGTTTTCAAATAAATCAAAAAGTTCTAGAACTTCCCTCAATAGAAGATTAACAATAACAACAACGATCTTGGTTAGCTGTAATAATTAATGCCAGAATTTTAATCAAACAAAAGGATGAGAAAAAAATAATGCAGGAAAACCTCAGCATGGTTTGGGAAACGACTAGCAAGTACTTCTGTGAATGTTAAAAGGCTGAGATCATACCATTAAAAAGTGTATGATTTATTTTCAGCCTGCTAATCAGGAGAAGAACAGAATAATGCAGCTGCTGTTTGGACAGAAAAACAAATATATTAGTTAAAAATGATGCACCTTTTGCTGAATAACAAGAGCTAAAACAGCTTTGTGTGCATTAAAAAAAAACAAGAGAAGTAAAACATGTTGATGGCTACAAGATATTCAAGCAAAAATAAATAAATAAACCAAAGGAAGAAAAATTGTAACAAACGGCCAACATTTTACAGTTACAAGGTTTTGTTTCTGGGTGGGTCAGAATGCGCATTTGGACATAAACTACAGAAAATAAACTTGGAAAGCCAAATGAAATGTATGCAAAGAAGATTTATGGGGGAGAAATCTGCATAAAAACACAAGAAATGTTGCTTCATAAAGAACTGAACACAAACATCTTTCAAAAAGGACAGGTGAAGGGAGGCATCAGTAATAAAATAAAAAATAATAATGAGTGTGGGTGAGGAGGACTGGGAAGCAGCAATAGAAACTGCAAAAGCCCACAGATTTATCATGAAAACTCAGCCACTCCAATTTACGAAGAAAAGAAGAACAGCACTGTTGCATGTTCCCCAACTGGGAAAAGAGGAAAATAAAATTGCAAGTACAGGAGAAAAAAATGAGGCTGAAGCTATAAATGAAAAGTTATGAAAATATATAGGGATCTTGTGCCCAAAATTTTCAGCAATCCAAGAACAGGAGTGAAATTATTACAATAATATGCTGGGTAGTGGCTAAGTCAGGGATGGGTAAGAATCGCCCCTATACAACTTCAACTCCCAGAGTTCCTGAGAAAATATGGTTGACTCAGTAGTTCTGGGTGTGGAAGTCCATAGGTAGTGAAAGGGCCATTGCTGCCCATCCGTGGGCTAACTGAAGAATGACAAGGGGGTGGTGGTGGTAGAAATATCTTGATTATTTGAACAGCTTCGTTAAAGGAAGTAAGAGCAGTTGAAAACAGAAGAATAAAAATCCCAAGAGATTCACAATTAGTCAAGTAGAAACATGGTGGCACAATAGTTGAAATGCAGTATTGCGGGCTAGTTCACTGCCCACTGTGAGCAGTTCGATCCGAACTGGCTCAAGGTTGACTCAGCCTTGCATCCTTCAGAGGTCAGTAAAATGAGAAGCCAGATTTTTTTGGGGGGGGGGGGGAGAGGAGGCTGACTCTGCAAACCGCTTAGAGAGGAATGTCACAAAGGTGCTTTTTTCAGGAGGCAACTGGACCTTCTGATTTTTTCTTTTGAAAACTTTTCAATGCTCGTCCAAGAAACTTCTTCAGCTCTGACAGGATAGTGGGGAATGGAAGGATTTATATTCAAAAGAAAAAACAAGGAAGTGTAGTTGCCTCCTGAAAAAGCACTTTTGGGACAACCATGACCTGAGGATCTCTACAGACTCTTAGAGAGGCCTATCAAGCACCGTGAAGTGGCATTGTGAAGTCCTATTGCTATTGCTAAACGTAATGAAGGCTGAATGGAAAAAAAAATCAAGAAGACTGAAAACAAATCATTGCAATGCAAAGAATATGATGATATACTATCAGTATGATCCAGCTGACCAAATAAGCAGGACAGAAGGAATAGTGTTGAATTTTGGTACTGCGGAAGACTGCAAAGGATATTATGGAAAGTCAAGAAAACAAACCAATGGATCATTAAGCAAATTAACTCAGTTTCCACTTGAGGCACAAATTAACTTGGTTTAAATTTTCATACTTTGGACACATTCTGGAAAGGCTAGTTCTCTGCAGAAGTCTCTAATGCTGGGAAAAGTAGAAGGAAAGAGGCAGAAGTAAAATAGAAAGTTGGGGGGGGGGGAATCCAAAAAGTAGGGTTGTTAACACCAACCGGATGACCCCTAGTCACAATCAATCAATTTATAACAATTTGCCATCTGAATGTACCACTTCAAGCTGTAGGCAAGGGATTAAGCTAATGCACTCATTACTTAGCTTTTCCCTGAAGCCTCCTACCCCACCCACCTACGAAGTCTTTTCCAAATGATCACCAACATTCAAGAATAGTTCCTGGAGAACATCAATGGTTGCAACAGTAAAGAGAAGTAGATTGGATTAACCCCACTTCTGTTGACTTTTCATAGCCATTTGGTCTGGTTGGTACATATAGCAAAGCCAGTGGTATGGTGATGGATGCCGGTTTTTTTCAACCTTGGCTGCCAATCTGTATTTATTCTGGTATTGCTATATGTTTTAAACTTGTTAACAATCCAAAATTATGGTGTTAACATGGGCAGCCATATACATTGAAGTAAGTATATAAATAAATAAGAAAGAGACATGACCATGTTCTAATATTTGAATGAATAAAATTACCAAATAATGTCTGACTACTTGTTTTTAAAATCTGGGCTTGTAAGAAGCTACTGTGTCAGGACGCTGCTTCTCTGCCTAATTCTTTGATTTGTTATTTCTCTATACGATGGATTTTTATTAAGTATATAAATATGGAAATCATCGCTAGGTCTTTGTCTCAACTCAGAAACTTTTACTACTTGTGTATATACATTAAAACAAGATAAAATTTACTAAAGTAGATTAGGAACAGATTTATGTTATGGAAGGATATTTGTTCTTCATATAATATAATTTAAAAAGTTTGTTTCTAGTACAACTGACTTCTACAGAATCAGGCACTTTCAAAATGCCCTGTTAAACAATCTGTAAAACAGATTTTTAGACAGTCCTTTTCTATTTTCCAGACCATCTACCCAACCTGGCGCTCACCATCTGAATTGCAACTTCCAGAATTTTCCATTGGTATCTAACAAGTATCCGGATGACAAAGGCTACATAAAGCAATATACTGAAACACTGCACGTATTTGTTCACTGTGTGAACATAACATAATCACCACCTAAATAATGTGGGATATATATATATATATATATATGCTTTATGGTAATAGTGATAAAAAACACATTATGATGTATATCAACATTTTGCTGGAATGCTTTTCAAAGCAATAGATGTAAGAAACAGCAGCCATGCTACATTAAACTCAAGTGCAACTTACAAAGTGAGCAGTATTGAAACACTGGCCTCCTCAAACAACTAAAGCAGAATATGGTTGTGACAGCTATCACACACTGTTGCTTCCCAGCACCCCTACAGAGGTACTCACCTCAGGACAAGTTTGAACCATTTTCTGCATACAGAAATCCTTATAATTACCAAACTACCTAGGTGTGCTACAATACATCCTAAATTTAGCAATAGCAACAACAGCAAAGTGTTTTGACCTCAACATAATGTTCCTTACACTTTGCCTATGAATAAAGGCAGCCTGTTTATTTTTTATTTTAACCTTTAAGATACATTTGTTTATTTTGTGCATTTTACCCAGAATACCATATGCCATTGAAATGGCCAGCTGACCACCATTATCCAATTAATTTTATTTAACCCATATATTTTAATGCTTGCTGAGATATTCTAAAGTAGAGTATAGCATGAAATCCTCCGATTTCCCAAATTTCTTAGTTCGGGAGTCTGGAAATAGTAATTTTCTATCGCTTTTATATTTTAGATCCCCAACCAAGATCCAAATGTTCCGACTTCAGTCACTTTTCAGAAAATAATCAGAATATGACTTTCCCAAGTGACCTTTGGAGACTACTATTGGTGCTTACCTTCTTATCTGATGGGCTGTGGTCTTTATTTAATTTTATTTAGATTTTAAGAAAATTATTTTGAAGTTTTGCTTGATTTGTAATTTGTCTACAGCTTTATCAGATATAAATGTCATAAATAAATACTGTATGAAAAAATGCACGTGGTGCTTTGCCATATATTCTAAACATAAGGCTATGGGTTTTTCATTGGCAATCAAATCTCAGGTAACTAACACCAACTGTACAAGGAAACACAATAAAAAGCTAATTTTGTGTGGAGGAGAAAATGAATACAGCAAGGTAATTCTGGAGAATAGTTTCAATTGTGTATTTAATTTCCTCCCAAAGACAGAAAACAACACAATTCAGAATCACACAAAATGGTTCCAACTGAAGCCAAGGACTATAATCTTCTTGCCACTGTTCCAAAATGTATCCAGTTCCTTTGATCCATGTTACTTATTTTCTTTGCTTAAAAAAATAACTTCCTTTACACATCAAATAGAGGTTGTCAAGATTTATATGCAAACCTCCCACCCACATTCTTACTCTCTCATTTTACACTAATAAAAGCAAGTTGCTTTTGGAAAAATAAGCCAAGAAACACAATTATTACCTGAGCTAAATCAAACCATAACTCTACAGACACAAGACAAGCCTACTTATATCTCAGGAAATCTATTCAGCCATACCTGGTCAACTGTCAAGGGAATCCTATGTGTCCAAATACTCTCTTTCCTTTTTGTTTCCTTTGCTATTCACAAACATACAGTTCAATCTTGTTTACTGAAGATCTGCCATTGTTTAGAGTGAGAAACATTTTTTTAAAAAATAATCTCAACACAATCACTACATCAGCATGTGGTGTGATGCTAAAAGCATTGGTCTGGACTCTGGCATCTATAACACCAACCTCAACCAAGGGAGATCTTAAGAAAACTTTGTGATAAGATTCACTCCCAGGGTTGTTGGAGTGGAGTAAAAACAATAGGTGGTCTCTTCAGCTCCTGTTAAAAAGGATGTTTTTAGGTTTAATAATGTAGAAAAATATATTGGGTTACATCTAGATAGATCAGCTGCAAATAGGCCTCATCAATTCAAATAATTTAACTCCATCTCCTTTATCTAGAACGTGTGTGTGTGTGTGTGTGTGTGTGTGTGTATGCACCCTTTATTATTTTTACACATAATTCAAGGTGGCAAACATATCCAGCACATCTCCCTCCTCCCATTTTCCCCATATCAACCCTATGAGATATTGAGTTGAGAGAGAGGGACTAATCTAGCTGGCTTTCATGGCTAAGGTGGGACTTGAACCGCTTTCTATCCTGATGCCTTAACCATTACACCAGATTGGCTGTCTTGTTGATAGCTACAATGTGATTGGCTGATTTGAACAACCAATTCATATAGTCATCATCTAAGCCACTGTCTATCCAAAGGAGGACGAAGGCCTCTTCCACATGTTTCCAACCCATATGTTCCTGAGCTTTCTTTTGTCTATTGGGCCCTTACTACTTGCTGATGTCATTGATACACCATGTGTCTCTTTCGTGGACACATTATTTTTAATCAAGTGGCATCCATTCTATGACTGCCTTGGCCCACCCACCTTCAGTCTGTCTTGCTATGTGGCCAGCCCATTTCCATTTCCATTTTTTTACTCTCTTGATGATATTGTATATTTGTGTTTGTTTTCTAATCCATGTTCAGGTCTTTCTATCTTGTCCTGTGAGGCTGAGCATGTCTCTTTCCATGGCTCTTTGTGCCACTCGCAGCTTTTGTATCGGTTGTGAGGTTAGTGCCCATGTTTCACCAGCATATGTTAGAGTGGGTAAAACACATGGAAATTTAAAACTTTTCTCTTCAGACACAGGGGGAGTTTGTTCCTGAAAATTACGCTTCGCTTACATATAGTATAATCGCAGAAATGCTTTAAAAGAAGTTCCCTGTGTAAGATTATGTGGGAAGTATTTCTTCTCAAATACCCAGTTACTGCATCACCCTACAAAAAAAGTGGATCTATGTACAGTACGTAGTATATATTCCACACATATATATTAAAAGATTTGAATTATTTTAACCAGACCAAAAAGCAAGTCTAATTATCTTGAACTACTAGTTTGATCTCACATTCAGATCTACTTTCTACACTGTTCATGCAAAGTCAAGAGAGAGGGGGGAGAAAAACCCCTCTCCTTTGCTGCCCTCTATCCCCGCTAAATTAAATTTAGCAGGATAATTTTAGTTTTGTTAGTTAGCCATAAGGTTGTTATAGTCTCTTGATTCTGAATTGAAAGCCTTCCTTGAACTTTGAATTTTGGTACAGTATTACATAGAATCTCAAGTTAAATGGTGGTGGTTTTTTTTAAACAGAATTTTTCTTCCCCAATTTATAGCAGTACCACTTCCCTAAATGGACCTAAAGGTCAGTTCAGCTATTTCAGTTATTTCCATCAATTAGATTTTCCCTTGAATCATCCGTTTTGTATTAGTCTCCTTCTCTCTTTCTAAAAATTAACCCTCGGTATTTCAGCAATTGCAATATTTTTCATTATGTTGATTGCCTTGCTTGGATGGAAGAGAGACACAATCCCAACCCTGTTCATGAATGAATTTAAGTCTTCAGCATTTGAGATGAATTTGAGTCTTAAGCACCGTTACTAAAAATCTAACTTCGATTAAAGCATCTATAGCCATCTCTATAAATATCTTAAGTAAAATGTATGGGATCAAAATCATTAATATTCAGAATGCTTATTTAACAGGCATTGTCAGATCATTGATAGCAGGAAAAGATCTACATGTGGTAAACAGTTTTCTCCCATTATCATCCATTTTAAAAACACACATATTTTAGAAAGTTCTAAACAGCTGACAGCTATCAAAGTGAATGAGGATTTTAAAGTTTCTCAGTAGCATTTCATGCTAGTACAAATTAAGCCTGCATATTTATTTATCCCACTTCTGGGTTTCCTTGTAGATACTTAATAGATTTCCACAAACAAGCCAAATTATAGATTATGTCCTCTGCAGTGCATCCCACTGCCAAATCAGGTGCCAAATACAAGTCCAGTGAAATTTTTTAAAATGACTGTTGGCTTACCTGAACAGTCATTCTCTGGGTGCTGCGGGAGAGTCCAAGCATGGGTTAAATACAGTCTATCTGCCCTTGAACTGAGTAGATATTTCTTTAACCACATCTCCCTTTGCCTCATTGAGATCAGTTTAAAAAACGAAGGCCTTATCGGTACAGGATACCTGTCTGGTAGTTTGGTATGAAATAAAAGAGACACCTTGTTAAACACTGGGTGGGTTTTGGACTCCTCCGTAGCGCCCAGAGAACGACCGTTTAGGTAAGCCAACGGTCATTCTCCTGTGCGCTGGTTGGAAAGTCCAAGCATGGGACATACCCAAGCTACTGTGTCCCAGGGAGGAAATAATTATTGTCCAGATTGTCCGGAGCAGAGACAACTTTCTGCATAACGCGTCTTCCAAAGGAGGCTTCGGCTGAGGCAAAGGTGTCAATCTTGTAATTATCATTATGCTGAGAGTCTGTGAGAGATTGATAATCGGAACTGACCTGACCTGGCGGCACTGATGAATTCGGTTTCTGAGGTTGCGCAGACGGTCTGGAGAGAGAAACACCTGGCAGGATATTGAGTCTATGACCGTGCCGAGGTGCTGAATTTGCATGGTCGGCTCGAGATGACTTTTCGTTCAGTTCACTGAAAAGCCATGTCGTAGCGCATGAATGGTGAACCGTACGTCTCGCAGGGCCTGATTGTGGCTCGAGGAGTGAATGATGATGTCGTCCAGATAGCATTCCAGGTGTTATCGGACGTGCCCGGAGGTGAACCGCCACTGCTGCCAGAAGCTTTGTGAAGGTCCTGGGTGTGGACGAGAGACCGAAGGGAAGTGCCCTGTATTGGTAATGTCTCCCGTCATAATGGAACCGCAGGAATCTTTGGTGTGACACATGGATGGGCACATGCAGGTAGGTTTCTTTCAACTCTATGGAGGTTAGGAGGTCACCCTGTCTTATGCATTCTAGGATAGACTAGAGGGACTGCATCTTGAAGCGCTTATAGGCCAGATGTTGATTTAGGCGCTTCAAGTCCAAGATGGCCCTCCACCCCATTAAGCTTTTCGGGACCAGGAAAAGGATGCAATAGGAAGCTTGCTTTTCCTATCCCTTTGGCACGGGTTCTATGGCCCTTATTTGCAGGAGGTGATTAATCTCCGCCTTCATGAAGGACCGTCCATGGTGGAAATGTCAAGAACTCCAGGACCAGACCCCTGCTGATCGTATTGAGGATCTAAGTGTCCGAGGTAGTTTCCTCTCATTGGTCAGCATAGAATTGTAACTGGCCGCCTATGGGAGGGACGCATTGATGGTCACTTATTGCATTTAAATGGGCGGCTGTTAGAGCTGCCGTGAAAGGGCTTCCGAAAGGAACCCTGCTGGTGTCTATCCCTGGACCCAAAGGTTTGCCTGTCCTGGCCCCTGTCATTATTCTGGGTGTACTGTCGCTGATATGAGAAAGAAGTAGAAGCCTGTGAGGAATCTTGTGCACGAAATGGTTGTTTCCTGAAGGAACTGGACCTCTTACACTCATTCTTTTTGAAGATCGTCGGAAGGATCTTCCGCTTATCTTTTGTCTCAATCACGAATTTATCTAAGGAGTCCCTGAAAAGTTGACCCCCTTTGAATGGGGCTGAGGCCAGCTTCCATTTGGCCTTCATGTCCGCCTGCCAGTGGCGAAGCCACAGGAGGCAGCGCAAGGTTACATTGGAAGCCAACGCTCGTAAAGCAAACTTCGCTGCATTAAGCGAAGCGTCCACGGAATACTCCACTGCAGTTATGATCTTACTAAGATCATGGCGCCACTGAGACCCCTCCGTAGGGGACTTGGATCTCAATTGGCGTAACCAGAGCAGGGAAGCACTAATGAAAAAGGAAGCCGATGTGGATGCCCTGATAGCCCAAGCAGCCGCCTGGTGTGTCTTATGACATGCCTTTCCCACTCTTTTGTCCTCTGCCTTCAGATCTTCTAGTAGGTCCGCTGGGAGAGCTAAATTGGAAGTTAAGATAGTCTACTGGGGCATCCACCTCAGGTAACTTTAAGATGTCTTCCATCTTGGCTTCTACAGAGTACAGAATTTTATCTCCGCCACTAGGATTGGCCAGAGTGCCTGGCTGCGCCCATTGACGTATCCCTGGGGGGAACTGCCTGAGGCCGGGACTTAGATGTCTTGCTAGCACGGGCTTCCTTTTGCTGGATGCCCTCTGCAATGCCCTGAGATATGGCCTGGGCAATTACCTTCCTCGTCTCCGGTGACAATGTTGCTCCCCTGTCTTCAGTGGGCCTAACCCTGGAGGAAGCGAGCCAGTTCCTTCTCCTAGCAGGAGCTGTGACCCCCTCCTCAGGAAGGAAGCACAGGAATGGCTCCAGTTCCTCCCATATGGAGGAACTAGGAGAGTCAGAGTAATCTAAGGATGCAGCAGGAGAGTGATCCAGGGACCACTCATCAAGGGATGATGGAGATCAATCTTCCTGAGGGGATAGGGATCCCCCTCCTCCGATATGTCTGGGGAAGGATATCAGTGGGGTGCCATGCGCAGGAGAATCCCCTTGGCTCTGGGCCCTCTCACGCACCTCCCCAGAGGCCTTGCGTTTCCTGGACCATTGGGAGCCCTTATTCCCTGAGGAAGAATGGGAACCTTTCCCTGTGGTGCCCTTCCGCCCTTTCCCCCCATGCTGAGGAGGATCTGGCCTACTGCTCTTCGAAGATGGCCCTGCCAGATCTCCATGTGCTTCCAAGCCTCCATCTGCCATGATGACTTCTGATGCAGTCGGGTCAGGTCTTGGGAGGGGTGGACTTGAAGCTGCAGTAGTAATATGGCACCAAACATGAGCCAGCCGGTTTTGTAGCGTTTGCAGATGGACCTCAGGTCTGGAGTATGGCCCAGTAGTCAATGATCCTCCAATGCCATCCTTCCTGGTGACTGGAATTGGGGGGAAAGGGAAGCCAATCTTGCTGGCGCCCCGGACAAGATTAAGCACTCCCTGGCGGCTATCTGGAGCTGAGGGGCTTTGGCAATGACGTCTGAGGCAAAGTGAGATCTAAAATGGCCACCGCCGCTTTCTCCGTCTTCAGAACAGCTTCGGAGGAGCAATTAGTGCCCAGGAGAAAAGCACATGAAAATACGCTCTCAAGATGGCCACCGCGCTCATCGGGAAGCAGAGGAAGCCATTGCTAGCTACAGGAGCCTTGAATTGGGTTCCTGAAGCTCTAATGGTGTCTCACGGCTGGGAGAGGGTCAGGAAGCCTCCTGCCTCTCCCATGCTCACCGGCAGCCGCCAGACAAGCATCTCCGCCACTCCTGACTGCTGCGTGCGACCAGAAGCCTGTCAGAGCTTCGACGGCCCCTTAGCAGAATTTAAACGGGAAGTAAAACTTTTCTTCCTATCACCTTTCTAACTAATCTATTAATTGAACTCACTAAACAAAAATAACAAAACTACTACTGTACTGATTGGAGAGTCTCAGTCTATCTATAAAGAACTGAGGAGCCCCCCAAATTTAGTCCTTTTCGGCAGACTGAGTTTTTAAACTGACCTCAATGAGGCAAAGGGAGACATGGTTAAAGAAATATCTATTCAGTCCTAGGGCAGATAGACTGTATTTAACCTATGCTTGGACTCTCCTAGCAGCGCATAGGAGAAGAAACCAATTCCGAAAACCACTCATATCAAATCATACTTGCACGGAGGAAGCTAACTTTCTTGGACAATCCAGCCTAAGCAGATATAGATTTGAAATACTAACACCTATTGCTCAATGATACAACACCAAAGAAAAACATGCTAGTTACTAAAGATATACCTCACTGAAATCAAATCATGGCACATCAGATTACAATTTAAACATGCATGTGACTTGAAAACAACAGGAATAATATTTTCAAAACAGAGTCATCTAAATATCTAAAATATCTCATTTGTTTTCCCCGCAAAGGGCTAACAAAACTAGTATTCTACTTCCCTGCTGCTGCATTCACTTCTACTACTATAAGCTCTGAGCACTGCTTTAATTAATTGCAAGATAATATTGTTAAAGAAAATATGTACTGGAGTTCCAAGTGTGGCCCAGAATTCATACTTTCAAGTGATACTATCACATTTGTTTTCCATTTATAGCCCAATTTTAACCTTAGCTACAAGATATCCTACCTATATGTTTCGAACAGAGTACAATTATTTCCAGGTGTTAATTCCAGCAACAGCCCTGAGCAAGCACTGTGGCAATCATTCTTTATGAGGTCCCAATTCAACCCATTGATTTTCTACAAAGGCAATTTGGCCAGCGAAGCAAAGTTTATGGAATAAAGTAATATTCATAAGCAACTCATGAAAACATTTTCAAACAATTAAACCATCAGCAAACCATAGTGGTGCTTAAAATCTTGTGACTCTTTTGAATGTTCAATATTTCTGTATGTATATGACCTAAAATATATTGTTAAATTCCTAAAAATAGAGAAGACAATGAAATAAATGAGTGAAAAACATTACGAGTTCTTTTATTTATTGAGGAAAATGTTCTAAAGCTACATATTTGTGTGGGGCAAAAGTATGCTAGTCTTTGCTTTGGGTAACTGTTCCCCTTGGGCAGTCCCAGGGTGCATTAACAGAGGCAGAGTATCAAGATCATGTGAAGTGTTAATACCACTTTATAATGCCCTGAGAAGACCAAACTTGGAATATTATATCTGGCTTTGGTTGTCACGATATAAAAAAGATGTTGGGACTCTAGAAAGAGTGCAGAGAAGAGCAACAAGGCTGATTGGGGACTGGAGGCTAAATCTATGAAAAATGGTTGCTGGAATTGGGTATGTCTAACGTCTTAATGAAAAGAAGGACCAGGGGTGACATGATAGCAGTCTTCCAATATCTAAGGGGCTGCCTCAAAGAAGAGGGAGTCACGCTATTCTCCAAAGCATCTGAAGACAGGAAAAGAAGCAATGGATGGAAAGTAATTAAAGAGAGAAGCAACCTGGAAGTAAGAAGAAATTTTATGACAGTGAGAACAATTAACCACCTGCCTCCAGAAGCTGTGGGTGATCCAGCATTGGAACTTTTTAAGAGACTGGACAGCCATTTGCCTGAAATGATGTAGGATATCCTGCTTAGGCAGAGGGTTGGACTCCAAGGCCCTTTCCAACTTTATTATTATGTTAAGCCATAGTTACAATTAACAGTTTTTGATAATTGTTGATCAGTCCTGCATATCAACTTGGAAGATTATTTACTTATTTACATAAATACATGCATACATATCCCACCTTTATTATCTTTACAAATAACTCAGGGTGGTGACATATCCAACACACCTTGCTCCTGTTTTCCCCACAAGAACAATTGTAGCCGTTACTTACAGAACCGTTTTAACTGAGGGATGTTTCATTTACTTAATTGGGTTCTCTTTGTTTAGTTTTAGGGCAGATCACACTTTAAGTCATATTTATGAACATTCAAAAGGGTTTACGAACTTCTGAGCATCATTATACCATCATTTCCTCAAGGAAAGATATGAAGAAAAAATCAGTGTTAACTGAGCCAATCCTGTTAATAAGCATTCCTTCCATGCTTTTAGGTTAAAGAAAACAATTAAGAATCAGAATGAAAGATACAAAGAATTCTAGGTCACCTTCTGGTCAACTAAGGAAAAATGAAACCTTTGAAAAGGTAGCACCCATGATGTAAATTGCACGTAAAAGAATCTGATAGCATCTGGAAAAATGAAACAACAACACAGCCTAAAGTTGTGTAGAGATTCTTCAATCTATTGAAAAAGCCTTTTTTCCTTTCCAGAGTGCTGCTTTGCAGGTATTTATTCACAACTCACTTTGTTCTGCAGCCTCACATTAATGAATACAAGATAATATCCACTGTATTTATGGTCTATCATGGGGCATAGTCTGGTATAATTGCACAAATGGAAATAATTTTGAAGGTTTTATATACTTTGTCATTTGTGGAGATTGCAGAGCAATATTTTGCAGCTGCAATTCTGGGATAAATCATACATACCATTGAAACTTTGGGGATAGTGCTGGTTGTGAGGGAAGCTGTTATATTCATGTCTGTGTCCCAATCTAGTGCAGGTTAAAATTATCCTTCTGTTCTCAAGTATCAATCCATGATCAAGGTGGAGAAACTACAATACAAAACCATCGCAAATTTTCTGCTTACAAACGCTTTCTCCCTGCTCCAAGTCAAAATCCCTCTCCAAATGTTGTCGAGCTAGTTCTACAACTTGGAAGACTTTCTCACAAGTATGGATTACAACACCAATAAACTGGAAAAGGCATTAATTCAGTTGCATGTGGAAATCATGTTCAATTTCAAAATGTCAACGTCCTATTAAGGGCAAAACCATGTCATATACCAGATATCTAAGCAAGACGTTCGCCATGTCAAGAAGAAAAAAAATATCTAATGCAGATTGCGTAGAATCAGACTTGTCTTTTAGAGGTTTTGTCTGTCTGCCTGTCTGTCTGTCTCTCTCTAGATAGGTCCTGTAGATAAGGCATTTAATATCTGTATTAATCAAACATCTACCACCATACTACCCTGAAAGAGCCCCTTCTATTCTAGGAAGTTAAGCAGCAGGATAAGCACCTGGATGGGAGACCACTTGGGAAAACTATATGCTATAGGTCCGTGATGGCGAACCTATGGCACACATGCCACTGGTGGCATGTGGAATTGTTTGTTAGGGCACGTGAGGCATTGCCCTGTCAGCTCCAGTGCACATGCGCGCACTGGCCAGCTGACTTCGGCCTTCATTTTTGGCTATTTTCGCCCTCCGGAGGCTTCAGGTAAGACTTCTGAGTGTCTTCGGGGGTGGGGGGGAGGCCATTTTCGCCCTCCCCAGGTTCCTAGAAAGCCTCTGGAGCCTGAGGACGACGAAAAACAGGGGGTCATGCACATAGAAATATGGGTGTGGGCACGCCTGCGCACGACCCCCCTGCACTCCCACTGCTTTTGGCACGCCTTGGGAAAAAGGTTAGCCATCACTGCTATAGACTGAGAGAGACAGTTTGGTATAGTGGTTAAAGGCACCAGGCTAGAAATAGGGATATTATGACTTCTAGTCCTGCCTTCTTAGGCACAGAGTCAGCTAAGTGACCTTGGGCCAGTCACTTTATCTCAGCCCTAGGAAGCAACAGCAAACCATTTCCAAAAACCCTTGCCTGCAAAGACTTGTCTCTGAGAACATGAATGAATGATGAAAGAAAAAATTAACCGAACATGGAAAGGCTCCGAGATGCAGTATGTATATCCGGACTCCAAGCCTTGCTATCAAGATAGTTATGAATATATTATGAATGTAATAAATAAAGTATCTTGTGGCAAAATGCCAAACCTTCCATTCGAACATTTTCAGCAAATAGAAAACTGATCAGGTAGAACATACAGACCTTATGGTTTCAAATCAGCAATCACACAACAGTTTCACAAATCATGACCAGGATATTCCATTGTGGGACACCACTCTCTTAGTGTTACCACTGAATTAAAGTCTATGTTAAAGATAACAATCACAATTTTAAGCCTATCCCTTCATCCCTAATCATGCTAAATATTAAATAGTTATATCACTTCTACAATTACTTTACATACCAACTATATTCACTGGTGTTATGATTACTGTTGATATTATCTAAATATTTAAATGCTTGGAAACCCTACTATTCTATACAACGGAAGCAAGCAGGCATACAGTCTGTCTTATTGCACAACCATAAGATCACATATAAACGTACACAAAGCACAGTGATTTATGAGTATTTCCACGAAAATCAGAACAGAAGCCTTGGGCATTAATTAAATATAATTGTCTGTTCCCGTCATCTTTCTGGAGAAGACCTACTTTTGAAGATATTATCAGATTTGGCTATTATGCTATTAGATTGAGGTTAAAACTCACTTTTTTTAGGTAATACCCTGCCTACATGCCTACAGTTGCACCGTGATACTCAACTGCTTTGAAACTCATCCAATTTGGTACTCAACATATTTTGACACTAAATTTTTGTCCCGGTACACATTGTATGTTTGGTGCTCTATGCACAAACTAGAACCTGTTGTCAACTGCCTTGTGACTCACCATATAATACATACATTTCTTTGATATTCATCATTTTTGGTATTCACCGTGCCACTCAGAACCAATTAATGATGTGTACGAAAGTACCACTTTATACAAAGTTCACCTTCAGAACAGAGTTTGCAGAGAAAGGGACATGGAGATTTTTCAGATTGCCTGAGTAATTTGAACTTTGCTGCTGGACGTACATTTCTCATTTTGAAACCGAGCATGATGTTTTGAGATCCTGCACTTGTGCTAAATTGAACTAAAATAGCTGACTCTGTCAAAGAAAGCAAATTTGCTCTAGTAGAGAATTGTTTGTCTATGTGCCCAAACTCAACCAAGTTTAACGTGGGATTAGCTCCAATTAAAACGTTTTTCACATTAGACATACTTTGAGTGATTTAGATTTGGGGGGGGGGTGCATAATTATTGCCTGTGGGTTAAAATCTCTTTGGGACTGAGGGAAATATATTTAATTATTGAGCCTCTGATATTTTATTAGAAACATAATTGGATGCACATACTTCCTTTTGTACTTAAGAATCATTTAATAAATAATTTAATTTTTACTACAGTGATAGCATTTCATACCTGCAATTTCAGTGTAGCTGAACATGCACAAAGAAAGACTCTCAATATGATGAAGCTGTGTTTGAGTCAGACTCACTTAGTCCATTCAATGTGGTTGCTTAAATCAATTTCATTCAGTTATAGTTCCTGTGGGACAATTTTGCCATTGCATGAAGGAACAACTTCTCCTACTAGGGATGAGAACCACACAGCTATCTTCTGAAACATAGCTTGTGCATTTTAGGTATTATTTTCTCAAAAAGAAACAGAAATACTAATTCAGAATTCAAACCTCAGAGAACAGAACATTTGTCAACATTAAGCAAGAACACCAAACAGTTAGACAAGTATTAGATACAGCACAAGTTGCCACAATTCATTAAGAAACTTGGAAATTACTATTGGAAATGATAATGAACAAAGACTAATATTTCAAAGATTCATTGTAGTCATTTTATGCAATCTAATAAAACTGTTCTTATGAGGTGAAGATTCAGTGAAATACATACTGCTCAATACTTTAAATTGAAGGGTGTTTTTTTTAGTATTTGTTATTTATTTATATCCTGTGCATTCTTACTTCTCTTCTTCGTTAGTCTCCTACTCAAATAGAGGTGGTCCTCGACTTGTAACAGTTTGTTTAGTGACCACCATTCTACTGACTCCTGTATCCTGAGGGTCATGTGGTCCCCTTTTGCAACGATCTAACAAGCGAAGTCAATGAGGAAGCCAGATTCACTTATCAACTGTGTTACTAATTTAACAACTGCAGTGATTCACTTAACAAATGTGGCAAGAAAGGTCGTAAAATGGGGCAGAACTCACTTAACAACTATCTCACTTAAGAACAGGAATTTTGGTCCCAATTGTGGTCATAAGTGAAGGATTATCTGTACTTCTTATTTATCAAATCTGTACTACAGCTAGTCCACAACTTATCATCACAATGGGGCCCAAAATTTCCATTGCTAAACAAGACAATTAACTGAGTTTTGCCTCATTTTGCAAGCTTGCTTGACACAGTAAAGAGAATAACTGCAGTTGTTAAGTTAGTAACACGGTTGTTAAGTGAATCTGCTTCCCCACTGACTCTGCTTGTTAGAGGGTCGTAAAAGGGGATCACATGACCCTCCTGGATGCTGCAGCCAAATATGAACCAGTTGCCAATGTCTGAATTCTGATCACTGACTATGGGGATGTTGCAAACGGTCCTTAGATATGAAAAGTAGTCATTAGTTACTTTTTTTGGTGCTGTTATAACTTCAAATGGTCACTAAAAGAACAGTTGTTAAGGTGAGGACTACCTGTATAGCATCCAAACAATTTTTGCTTCTGGTAGCAATCTCTTATTTCTTGATCTCAGCAGGAGTGTTTTCCCCCCCCCTATAAAGCCTCACAATATATATCTTACAATAGGTGTTATAAATCATTACTTTATATGCTGGTATGTTATGAATTATCACCATGTTTGTTAAATGGGGAAACTATGAGAGAGGGAGGGAGGGAGGGAGGGAGGGAGGGAGGGAGGGAGGGAGGGAGAAAGAGCGAGCAGTAGTTTAGTGAAAAATATCCAACTGCAAATTTAAAATATGAATTCATTCTTTTCAAGAGAAGAGTTAGCAAGTTATCATCTTAAAAATATTTTGCCTAGAAATTCTGTCCTGAATGATGACCTGGAACTGTCCACCAATGTTGTTTCTGCTTGGTTCCAGGGAAAATCTTAAAACACAGATATCTAGATAAAGTAAATAGATTTTTATCCTTCAGATTCAGCTCCTGAAATTTACGTTTTTCCTGCCTGGATGTACAGAAGGCTAAGCCTTGCTGCAGGCGGCAAAGGACGTTCCTTTTAAGCTATGTTGGCATTAGCCTTCGTTCTTCACCTCCAACACAAAATAAAAGGAAATTACAGTGTGTAGCCTATAGTCATTGTACAACTACACTGTAGCACAGGGAAAACACTATCAGCCTCCTTCCTAGGAGATTGAAAGGAAAAAAGATAATCAATATGGTCGAGAGATCTAGAGGCATCTCCTGCTGAGCTTATATTATATTCTGCTGCTGTGTATACAATAATCTTAAAGTATTTCTCAGTACCATTTAATCCATTTCACACTCTTTAAAAAGTGGCATAACTAGATGAAAAAGACGGCTGGAAAATGCGAAAGATTGGAGAAACCATGCTTTCTTTCTCCCAAGCCAAATGCTATGGCAAATATATAGAAATGAGGTAAGAATATTCTTAAATTCATTAAATAGGTAACAACTGTTCTAGAGTACAAGTAGCCCTTAACTTTTGATGGCAATTGGGATCGGAATTTCCATCACTAAGTGATGCAATCATAATAAAGTGGCAATTCCTGCAGTCCCAACTGCCACTGTTAACAAATCCCACTGTTGTCAGGTGAGGCAACTTCCTGCCAGCTTACCATAACCAGTGATCAGTGGCGGAGCCAACAGAAAACTCCCAAGTCCCAGGGTGGCAGATAGGTAAATGGCTGTTGCTGCCTGGGGCAATGAGTGATGAGATATGCAGGGGAGATGCCATTAGAGTACAAGGGCACAGCACAGGTTGGAAAGGTGTGAGTGCACAAAAGGGGCTGGGGGAGGGCAGCTGGTAGGGAAGACTTATCCCAGCAACTTGTTGTGACCTTCCTTGATGGTTTCCCCATCTAGTTTCTGGAAAACCCAGTAGGGAAGATTGCAAATGGATATCACATGATCATGGGGCACTGCAACTGGTCATAAATGTGACTAGGCTGCCAAGAGCCCAGATCGTGATCACACGACTTTGGGGTGGGAGAGGATAGCTGGGACAACTAGAACTCAGGACTGGTAATAACCACCATTTGACAGTGCTGTCGTAACTTTGAATGGTTGCTAAATCAATGGTCATGGGTTAAAGACTACCTGAACCTAACTGTTCTTAGCAAGAATTCTTCATCTTTTAAGATGGAAACCACATCAAAAAGACCCCAATATTGCTGGCTACCTTTCCTCCTTCAGTATTAGTCCTGGTGAGTAGCACCTGCCACTGGCTGAGACATAGCAGTTGTTAACACCACCACATAAAAGTACACTGTCTAATTTTATCCATTTCTCCGGGCACAATGTGTAGCTTTGACTGGTTATTTCAGGATTTTAAAAAAGGAAAGTCTTCACCAGATTTTACCTACCAAATTAGATGCCTAAGGCAGAAGTTGAAAGCAAGGAAATAACACAATTTCCCCATCCTTTAATCTGTAAAGGAGAGAGTTCAGAGTGCCACCATTTGTTAGATATCTGGGAACAACAATTCATGGTCTATTAAGCATCTTTTAACTTGCTTCCTTGTATTTCTGAGTATACTGGAGCATAAAAGGATCCTAAAACTTCATTCCACATGCTTTCAAAATCAGGCTTATAAACAAGAAAAAATAAACCATACATATGCAGAGCATAAATCTACAAGGCTATTGATAGGAAAAATGACTGAGAAGAATTTGAAGACCTCAATAGTATTGTTTCACAAGTTTCATCTACTGTAAATATTTCCATGTCACTGCTGCTATGCAATAATTAAGTGCCACTGAATTAATTCTGTATTTAGCTTACATTCACCTAATTGTATCATATCAGCTACATATGGATTATATAATATCAACATGCTAACCAAAAAATAGGGGACTGTTTGATTAGGGGACTGGAGACTAAAACATATGAAGAACGGTTGCAGGAACTGGGTATGTTTAGCTTAAGAGAAAGAAGGACTAGGGGAGACATGATAGCATTATTCCAATATCTCAGAGGTTGCCACAAAGAAGAGGGAGTCAAACTATTCTCCAAAGCACCTGAGGGTAGAACAAGAAGCAATGGGTGGAAACTAATCAAGGAGAGAAGCAACTTAGAACTGAGGAGAAATTTCCTGACAGTGAGAACAATTAATCAGTGGAACAGCTTGCCTCCAGAAGTTGTGAATGCCCCAACACTGGAAGTCTTTAAGAAGATGTTGGATAGCTATTTGTCTGAAACGGTATAGGGTTTCCTGCCTAGGCAGGGGGTTGGACTAGAAGACCTCCAAGGTCCCTTCCAACTCTACTATTGTATTATTGTATTAAATAGGCTATGCTTAAAGTCCTAGCACCCAATCACTCTTCAAAGCACTTAATTATAGCAACATGAATCTGGAAGGAAATTATGATTAAGCTTGTTTTAAAGTTCAGGATGAATTACAAATATAATCTAAAATGACTCTTACGAGAAGAAAAATGACTTTTCACTAATTTTACCATTAACCAGAACCATTACTTTTACTGAACGGAAACCACAAGCATTATTCCAATAAAGAATAAAAATGACCTCAACTTGCATCACTGTATTAAAAGTCCATTATACAAACATTAATAAAGTCAGGTTAGAGAAAAATTCTACATAAATTTGGTTACAATTTTTTAAACATTTCAATGTTTCCACATATCTTACAATATTTATGTATTTTTCCCCAAAAGTCAATGCTACAGAAAATTTATTTACTTAGACAGCCACTCAGCTTACCTGCATGTTTACTCCAAGTAGGTCACAAAACAACACAAAGGAACATCTATATCCCTATTAATATCACGTAAGAGAATATTTGTAGTGAAGGGTGAATTGCAGGGTCCTTGATGCAGCCATTTCAAGAAAAAGACCAAGCTCAGAAAGCACCAAGGACCCTCCCATAATACAGGTAGTTCCCAATTTACAACCACAATTTGGGACCAGAATTTCTGTTATTAAGGAAGGCAGTTGTTAAGTAAGTTGCCCTTGATTTTATGACCTTTTCTGTGTCACACTTGTTAAGACGAACCACTGCAGATGTTAAGTGAATTGTGTGGTTGTTAAATGAATCCAGCTTCTCCCATTGACTACAAATGGTGATCACATGAGCTGGGACAATGCAACTGTCATAAATATGTGCCAGTTGCCAAGTGCTCAAATTTAGATCACGTGACCAAGGGGACCCTACATTTGATTAAAAATTGCTCTGCGCATGCACAGAACCATTCCAGCGGGAAACACCGGAGAACCGGTTTGTGGACGTGTCAGGCCTGGGTCACTGCTGGTTCTGTGACCCAGGCCTGAATTTCACTACCGGTTCGGCTGAACCGGACCGAATCGGCAGCAACCCACCTCTGGTTGAAGACTACTTGTACCATAACTATTCCTCCTTACACCAACATTCAATTTGAAGGTTAGGAGCCAGCCAGATATCTGACACACTAGGAGAATGCTTTGAAAAATCTGTTTAATCAGCAGCATCAAAGCACCCAAAATGCAATTTATTGGTACTTCCTTATTTGTGGGAAATTACCTTAAACATTCCTTCTTTTTGTCTTTTTATGCTTGACTACTCCCAAAAATCATACAATTACGATATATAGGGCTGTTTAAAGATCATCCCTTTTACATAAAAAGCAGATAAGATCAACGTAGGTGGAGGATTTATATACTGCTGGGCTACATTTTTATACTGAACAAATTACAATACATAGTTTCAAGACACTGACTTTCATTACAAAACCAATGTAAATATAGAGTAGCAAAGAATCAGAAAATGCATATAAAACTGTTATTTTATTTCTTAGTAGATTTGCAACTTCTTGTTTATTGAAGATAAGATTCCTGTGGTTGCAAAATAATGTAGTTTGTGTGGGATTGACTGGATTAATGAAAAAAAGAAAAATATTGTTTTAGCTGTATATTTTGATCCTGGCAATACACCAATTCAGATAAAGGATGGAATCTACGTTGTTTCACTTCGTGGGCCTCGCTTCTCAAATGAAAAAAAAAGTTGCCAAAGAAACATTTACAAAGTGAAGGATTCTTCAGGGAGCACCAGGCCCGTTTGTCCAACTTGATATGATGGTCCATATAACTTTCTCTATTTGAGTGCCCACCAAGTAAGCAAGGGCCTCACTTACCAACCGCTCATTCAGTAACCATTTATAGTTGCGATGGTGCTGAAGGAGTGGCACTTCAATCAATCTTCGAAGTTCTGATTGTCAGAGTACTCCCGTGGTCACGTGATTATAATCTGGGTGCTTGTAATTGGCTCACACTTATGACAGATCAAGCGTCTCGCAGTTACATGATCATCATTGCCACTTTCCCTGCCAGCTTCCCCAGAAGCTAAGTCATTGGGGAAGAAAGAAGGCAGAGAAAGTCAGCAGCTCTGATAAATCCTCCTAGCCTTCCTGCACACACACATATGTTGCACCATCTAATCTGTTATCTTTCTGAATTGGTAGTCCTCGATTTACAACAGTTCATTTAGAGATTGTTCAAAATTACAATGGCAATGTGTTATTCAGAGTTAACGATCTTTCCAGCATCCCCGTGATCACATGATCAAAATTCAGATGTTTGGCAACTGGTTCATATTCATGACCGTTGCTATGTCTCAGAGTCATGTGATCCCCTTTTGTGACATTCTGACAAAGCCAGATTTACTTAACAACCGGATTACTATTGACTGCAATGACTCACTTAAAAAAATGAGGAAAGAGAGGTCGTAAAATCAGAGAAAATTTACTTAACAAATGTCCTCACTTTGCAACAGAAATTTTGGGCTCAATTGTGGTTGTAAGTCAAGGATTATCTGTATTTTTGTGTGGCCTGTAGAGGCCTTCTGAACCCACTCCCAGCCTCCTTCATGGCCTCCCCTGGCTACCTCCTGCAGCATCCCCACACCCCTTTTTCCTTCCAACATTTCCTGCACGTCGTAGGATTACAATGGCAACAGGGATGGTTAATACTAAGTGGTGTAGTTGTGCTTTCTGACTGCAATGCCTAACGACAGCAATCCTAATGACAACTCCTGTCATATCCCGAGGACCACCTTTGTCAGATTTTGATCATGCTGTTTGGGGAGGACAAATCTTTTGTTCTAAAATCCTTGGACAACATCTGGTTGGAGAAACCTGGGCTAATGCCATCAGTTAGATTTGGGGAGAATCACATTCAGATCTTTGTTCACTGATAAAACTCAGTGTCTCCTGTTTTAATAAATCCCCCTCACAGAGCCGTTATGAGCAAATATTTGTTGAGTTTTGCCCCATTTTATGACCTTTTTTGCCATAGCTGTTAAGTGAATCATTGCACTTGTTAAATGAGTAACAGTTATTAAGTGAATCTGGCTTCCCCATTGACTTTGCTAGTCAGAAGGTTGCAAAACACATGACCCTGGGACACTGCAACCCAACCATCATAAATATGAGTCAGTTGCCAAGCATCTGGATTTTGATCACATGACAATGGGGATACTGTAATGATTGTAAGTGTGAAAAATGGTGGTAAATCACGTTTCTCAGTGATGTTGTAACTTAGAATGGTTGCAAAACGAACTGTTGTAAACCAAGGATTACCTGTATAAAACAAGTTTAAAAAACAGCAAAGAAATAAGGTCCCCAGTATTTTTATTCTGTAGCCCCTTATTTCTTGACGACACTAAAAGTGTTTCCTCAGCCACCCATTTTCTAAGATCAGACAGGTAGACTTGTATAGGTCTTACTCTGCTGTATTGAAAAAAGAAATAAAGCCGTTCCCTTTCCAAACTGCAACACAAGTGAGAATTCTGCAAGAATTTCCTATGCAGTTGGCATCTTGCCCACCTAAGGACATGGGCATTCCCAACTTAACGTGCAAGTGCATTTCACCATGAGCACAAGAATGGGCATTGTAATTTAACCTAACCTCCCAACCACAGCATCCTAAGTCAAGAGAAGGCCCTTCAAGCTAAGGCATGCAGTGATGGCAGCTGGTTCAAATTTTGTAGGAGAGGGGGTACAAGAGAAGATGGTTATGCCAGTTCCAGAGTAACAGCTAAATTTTATTATTGTTTTCTACTAAACCAGGACAAAAAAAAAACACCTGTTTTTCATGGGCTGGCATATTACTGTACCAAGAAAGAACTACAACCCAGCTCAAAACCTATCATGTGAAAACAAACTCTGACAAACAAAATGGGATTTGAATATACTAGAGGAAAAAAGAAGGATCTTGAGAAGCCAAATATCTGTTTGCTTACCAAAATATCTCAAATTCCGGACCCCAACCAAGGCAAGGGTCCCGTTCTTTGAGTTGAGATTGATTCCTTGTCACCTTACAGACACATAGTTTTCTTGGCATATTATGGAAAAGATTAGGTACTGTCTTCTTCGATTTTTTTTTTTTTACTTCCCAGTTTAACAAAGAACCAAGTGATTTCCCACTGAAATTTAGCTCAGCCATGTAATGACACTAGAAGTGGAGTTATTTATTTATATTTCATATTTACTGTAATGCAAATACAATCATAGTTAACCAAACGAAGGTTAGTGATCCATCTTGTAAACCTGTAAACATGTAACTGTCTTGTAAACCTATGGACATATATGGAAAGATACAAAATAAAGAAACTTAGCATAAGAATAGTGCGCTCTCTCGCTCTCTCTCTCTCTCACACACACACACACACACACACACACACCATAAAATCAAATTATATCCAGTATCAGGAACTTAAAGATGACCTCTTCTCTAATTCCTTAATAACTTTACAGTTAAATTCTCATCAACAGTTGACAGTTTTGTCTAAGTTGGTTTTGGTGTCTTTTTAAAAATGTAAACCCAATGATGATCCATGGCACTAATCCCTATTTATCAACTATAGTTTAGAAATCAGGATCAAACTCTCTAATTTTAATCATGAAAGCTGTCGTTTTCTAATCAAGTATCAATTAAAAGAGAATTGTAGTTAATAATCATATTTAGGACAAATGTTAACTAACCTTTTTTTTCCCAAGAACAGCATTTTTGAGAGAGGAGAGAGAACTTGGCTTGTTCCATTTCACACATAGGTTAAAAAAGGTTAAACAATAGTATCAATCTGAGCCACTGGTATACAAAAACGTTATCTGCAAAATGATAACTATTGTGTATTCCTATTTCTCAGAAAATATCCTACTATGAATATAGCCAATAATTTCTCAAGTTTGTTAACTTACCATTTTTACCACTGTTACACCTGGAATTATATACTAAATGCAATAACTCTTCACCATATATGTTTTATATATTGGTAATCAGATTTCCACATATAAGTACCCCAAGCAAGATTTTTAAAATATTGAAATCTCAAAACATTCCTTGCATATGGAAGGACTGAGAGAAGGAACCACACCTATTTAAAAAATTAAATTCCGGTAAGCTATAGAGAAATTTAAACCTGCAGCAAAAAGTATCTTTTTCCATTATTTACACTATCAGCAGATATGGTAATTAAAAGGAAAAATCACAGAATTAAAGAACAGAGAGACCAGAAAAATAAAATGTAGAATTCCAATCCCCTGCAGGATGCTCCAGCCTTCACCAGAATATTACTGGCTCTTAACCTGTACAATCCCAGATCAAACAAGTACAGAACTGGAACAAACATACACCACACTAAGCACAGCTCCAAACTCAGTAAATACTTCTCTTGTATAAAGAAAAAAAGCATATTTAGTCTCAGGATTATTTTAATTTTTTTTCAGGTAACTGCACATTTACATCAGATTTTTTTCATTTCTTTATTTTTTTTTCCCCAAGTCCCCTCTCTTCTCATAATATATCTACACAGCTAAATCAATTGCAATACATTTCACATTTTAAAGGTTTAGGACAGTCCTTATTTCTAAAGTTTTGCTCCATCAACCCTCTGAAGTCCTAATCCAAGCCTTCCATCTGTTCAAGGGGGAGAAAAAAAAAACATTAAAATAGCCTGTGCAGGTTTCCCACCAGAGGGAGGCTGCAAGGCACCTTCTATTTATTTTGGGATGAGGTCTTAAAACAGCATGCGTATGGACCCGTTCTGTTTTGCTGTCTTTTTTGGATGTCAAATGCGCCCCTCCGTCCTTCAATGACAGATTCGGCATGTACCCTAAACAAAATGTCTCCATTCCCGATCCCCATTTTGAAGGGATCCTTAAAAACCGCCTCTCCCACCAAAACCCCAAACATCCCATGCATGAGCGTCCTCATACGCGCGCACGCACGCACGCACACACACACACACACACACATCATGGCAGGATTTCAAAAGTCACCCTAATAAGCTCAATGAAGGTCTGGTCTGCCCCGACAGAGCCTGGGGTTTAAAGCCCAGGCTTGGCCAAGCAGGAGCAAAGCAAGCCAGCTTACCAGAGTTGTACAAAGGAGTTGAGACAAACACAAGGCGGAAAAAGCATGTTAATTATTTTTTTCCCCCAAAGAGCCGTGTTTAATTCATCTGTTAGGGATGCAAGACATTATTTCCCACCCACCAAATGGGATGGAGAGGCATATATACCCCCCCCCCATAACAGTCCTCTGCTGTTTCATCACCAACTAACCAACCCCTTACACGAAACCCAACCCAACGCAAACCCAACCAGGGTGATGTTGGCTTGGTCACGGTTTACAAGAAACCCAACTTCTCACCTTTATCCTGAGAGCAAGACAGGATTTCTTCTTCTTTGGGGTTAGTCACCTGGGTGATAATGGACGGGTTGTCCATGGAAACTGAGTGCGCTTTTCCCCCCCCCCCCACTTTCACCTGGCTTATTTTTCTTTTTTTCCCTCCCAGAGGCAGCTTTGGTGGGCACTTTTTAAATTCAAGCTTTCCTTTTAGGAAGCCGAGAGGCGGATTTATAAATGGGGCGAGGGTGGGGGGAGGGGAGGAGGGAGAGGGGAAAAAACCACTCCCCCAAAAAGGAGCCGAACCTAGCCGCTACCCCCCCCCCTCCCAAAAAGGGGGCGAGGGAGAGGAGGAGGGGTGGAGTAGCCGGACTCTCTCTCTCTCTCTCTCTCTCTCACACACACACAGGTCTCTCTTCGCGGACGTGGGGGGGGGAGTCAAAAAAAACACACCCCTCCCCGCAGGGAAAAAAATAAAAGAGGGGGAGGGGTCTCCAAAAGTGGCGCCCCCTCCCTCCCCGAGGCCAAAGGAGCGGCTAAAGGCGCAAGAGAAGCGCTGACAGGGCAGGCCGACGGAGCATCTCCCCTTCGTCTTCCGAGGCCCAGCAGAGCCGCCCCCCACATACACACACCCGTCACGGCTGGCTTCGGAGCCCGGCGGGGTTTGGGGAAAGGCGGGCGACCCCCAGGCAGCCCCCGGGCGCGCTCATGGCACCGTAAGGCGGCTTGGATGGCCGGGAGGAGGAGGAGGAGGAAGCGGCCCCCTCACGTGCCGCCCCCCATTACCTCATCCCGCCCCCGCCGGCTCTTTCCCCCTCGCGCTGAGGAGCGCCCGAGGGCGGCCGTCTCCGTCGCCGCTGCGCCACAGCCGCCCTCAGCGCCCCCGGTGCTCTGTCCGCGGCCCTGGCCAGGAGGAAGGGAACGGCAAGGACCCCGCCGCCTCAGGCATCACCAGGGAGGCGGGAAGCCGCGCGAGGCGCCTGCTCGCTCGGCCACCTCACAGCAGCCAGCCGGCCCCGGCGGACCAGTAAACAACGGGGCGGGGCCTCTCCACCACCGCCTGTCAATCCAGGCGAGGGCGGGGCTTCGCCGCCGCCGCCCGTCCATCCGGAGGGAGAGGGTGGGGCCTGTCCGCCTCGCCCTGTCAGAGAACGGGGAAGGAGAGCGCGCGGACCGTCTGTCTATGTCCCTCCCCTCTCCGTTCCCCGCTGTCAATCCAGCCATCAATCCGGAGGGAGGGAGAGGGCGGGGCCTGTGCGCCTCGCCCTGTCAGAGAGCAGGGAGGGAGAGCGCGGACTGTCTATCTATTTATCTATCTCCCCCCCCCCTCCCTCCTGTCAAATCCAGCCGAGCGAGGGCTTTCTTCGCCGCAGCCCTCTCCATCCAATGGGAGAAGCGAAGCAAAGGGAGGGAGGGAGGGATTTTTTCCCGCCACGGGCTGTCAATCCCCGAGGCTGGAAGGAGGGCGCTGAAGAAGGGGCGGATTTTCTCTCCCACCCATCCCCGGACCCAAGGAAGGCTCTCTGCAGAGGGGGCGGGGTTCCCCCTGCCGCGGCCTTCCAATCCGGTGGAGTGGGCGGAATGAGGGGGCGGGGTCTCGCTGGCAGCGGTGGAGGCGGAGCCGCCAAAAGGAGCGATTTCCCCTTAATGACAGCGGCAAGAAAGGTTGTAAAATGGGGCAAAATACGCTTTAACAAATGTTTCGCTTGACCACAGCAATTTTGGGGGTCCATTGTGGTTGTAAGAAGGGGTTGCTTCTCTTTAGCTAGCTTGTGGGAAGAAACAGGTAGTCTTCAACTTACAATTTAGTCCTCATTTAGTGACTGAAGTCAAAACAACACTGAAAAAAGGGACGGGACTGTTTCGCATACGATTGTTGCAGCATTCCCATAATCACGGGATTGAAATTCAGCCATTTGGCAACTGGCATGGATTTATGATGGCTACAGTGTCCCAGGGTTGCACATAATCCCCTTCTGACAAGCAAAATCAACAGGGAAGTCAAATTCACTCAACAACCTTGTTACTAACTTAACAACTGCAGTGGTTTACTTAACAATTGTAGCAAGAAAGGTTGTAACATGAGTCAAAATTCACTTAACAACTGTCTCACTTAACAACAGAAATTATGTGTTTGATTGTGGTCATAAGTCAAGGATCCCCTGCAACCCTGTTCAGGTACAGAATGGGGAGTCATAAGAACATGATCTGCATCCCCTCCATAACCTCACAAACTTAGGACCAGAAATACAGATAGTCCTCAACTTAGAACCATTCATGGAGTGACCATTTGAAATGACAACAGCACTGGGAAAAAAATGTCTGAGAGTGGAAACTAATCAAGGAGAGAAACAACTTAGAAGTGAGGAGAAACTTCCTGACAGTGAGAACAATTAATCAGTGCAATAACTTGCCACCAGAAGTTGTGAATGCCCCAACACTGGAAGTCTTTAAGAAGATGTTGGATAGCCATTTGTCTGAAACGGTATAGGGTTTCCTGCCTAGGCAGGGGGTTGGACTAGAAGACCTCCAAGGTCCCTTCCAACTCTGCTATTCTATTGATTATCAATTTTCACATGACCGTAGCAGCATCCCTGTAGTCAAAATTCACCCCCTTGGCAACTGGCATGTGACCCCTTTTGCGACCTTCTGACAAGCAAAGTCAACAGGGATGGCAGATTCACTTAACAACCATGTTGCTAATTTAACAACTGCGATGATTCACTTATCAAATGTGGCAAGAAAGGTCGTAAAATGTGGCAAAATGTAACAACGGTCTTGCACACCAACTGAGGTATCCCCTGTATGGAAGCAAATGTTGGATTTTAAAGAAGCAAGGCCAGTCAAGTATTGTCACCTTTGAACTGTGGCAAAAATAGCACGAATAGTTAAGAAAACAAACGGATGGTTCATTGAACAAATAAACCTAGAGTTCTCAATTTGAGGCACACATGACCTGGGTCAAATTAATCCTAGTTTGGACACATGATGTGAACTTCTAACTCTCTGGAAAACACCGTAATGCTGGAAAAGATGGAAGGAAAAAGAAGAAGGGGACAAGCAGCAAAGACCACTTATTCGTCCAGCTCACTCGAAAAATCCACAATGATAGAATAGAATAGAATTGAATAGAATAGAATAGAACATAGAACATAATAGAATATAGAATAGAATAAAATAATAAATAGAATAGAATAATGAATAGAATAGAAATAGAAATGAACAGAACAGAACAGAATATAACATAGAACATAACAGAACAGAGCATAGAATAGAATAATGAATAGAAAGTGAATAGAATAGAGAATAGAATTGAACAGAACATAGAACTTAATAGAATAGAGAATAGAATAGAATAATGAATAATGAATAATAGAATAATGAATAGAATAGAAATAGAAATGAACAGAATAGAACCGAATAGAACATAGAACATAACAGAATAGAGAATAGAATAGAATAATGAATAGAATAGAGCAGAGAACATTGAACATAATAGAATAGAGAATAGAATATAATAATGAATAGAATAGAGAATAGTATAGAATTGAATTGAACAGAACATGGAACATAATAGAATAGAGAATAGAATAGAATAATGAAGAGGAGAGAAGAGAAAAGAGAACAGAACAGAATAGAATAGAATTCTTTATTGGCCAAGTGTGATTGGACACACAAAGAATTTGCCTTTGTTGCAGATGCTCTCAGTGTACATAAAAAGACAAGATACATTGGTCAGGAATCATAAGGTACAACACTTAATGCAATTATTCCCTTCGGAGAGGGAGGGGAGTACAAATATGGAAATAAAATGTATGGTTAAAAGGACTAAAGATCAGAAACTCAACCAGCTACATTCAACTGGAGAATGCAGTCTGTAGCCCAGATAGGGGCCTCAATTCTATCTGCTACCAGATTTTAGAAAGGAGGGTCGGTGGTGATTAAAAGCAGGATGCCTTTTGTTTTTCCAAGACAGAGCCACAACACATTATTCTGCTGCCTCTCTCTAAAAATACATTAAAAGGAATGTTTAGAAAACACGGAGCAAAAGGCAGTTGTGACTCTTGTTTGTTTGGAGTGGGTTTTATCCTCCAGTGAACCCATAACAGCGAAAAAGCCTCAAAACAGCTGGTTTTTGCAGCTTTTCAAACTTTCCCCAATCCTGGTTTAACTGTTGGAAAGCTGGTTTTGGCAGTGTGCTTCAACTTGCTCCAGGGGAGATTTGTACCTGCATAGCTTTGCACAGTTGTGTACAAAAAAACAGCCAGTTGCAAGGGTGTGGCAAGACAGAGGATGCTTTTTTGCACCTAGGGGAAAAAAAATTGATCGGGAACACTTGGCCATTGCTTCCATACAAACCATGTCAAAATTCATGACATAGGTACTTTAACAGAGTTGGAATGGACCTTGTAGGTCATGTAGTCTAACCCCCACTCCCAAGCAGCAGACCCTACACCATTTCTGACAGATGGCAGTCCAGTCTCTTCTTGAAAGCCTCCAGGGATGAAGCTCCCACAACTTCTGAAGGCAACTTCTGTTCCATTGGTTGATTGCTCTCACTGTCAGGAAATTCCTCCTTATTTCCAGGTTGAATCTCTCCTTGATCAGTTTCCATCCATTATTCCTTGCCTGGCCTTCAGGTGCTTTAGGAAACAGCTTGACTCCCTCCTCTCTGGGGTAGCCCTTCAAATATTGGAAGACTGCTTTCAAGTGACCTCCTGGTCCTTCTCTTCACTAGACTAGCCATGTCAAGTTCCTGCAACCATTCCTCCTATGTTTTAGCCTCCAGTCCCCTCATCATCCTGGTTGCTCTTCTCTGTGTTTTTTTTCTAGAGTCTCAACATATTTTTTAATAGTCCTAGGCTTACGGCTGTAAGGGAGCCCAAAATTTCTGTTGCTAAGGGAGACAGTTGTTACATGAATTTGCTCCCATTCTATGACCTTTCTTGCTAAAAATTGAATTGCTGCAGTTGCTAAGTTAGTAACACGGTTGGACTTTGGTTCTCAGAAGGTCGCAGAAGTGGATCATGTGACACACACACACACACACACACACGGGACGATACAACCGTCATAAAAATGAGTCAGTGGCCAAGCATCTTAATTTGGATCGTGTGACCATGCAATGGTCATAAGTGTGAAAAATAGTCATATAATTCACTTTTTCCAGCGCCGTTGTAACTTCATGACGTAACTAAGTGACTATTTGTATGGGATGTCCTCTGCTTATAAACTGTTACATTTAGCAACTGTTCAAGGTTACAAAAATAATTCAAAATTTCACTGGCCAGCCCATTCCACACCCCAACGGAGAAGAAATTTTCTAACAGTGAAAACTAATTGGTGCAACGGCTTGCTTTCCAGAAATTGTCAGTGTGCCAACACTGGAGGCCTTTACGAAGAGGCTGTCTGGAATGGTATAGGGCAGCGATAGTGAACCTTTTAATGCCTGCCCGCACCATGCCCGCTGCACAAGCGCACATGATACGCACACATCCCCTGCGCATGTCTGCACAGCTCTTCTTGGAGCCTGGGGAGGGCGAAAACAGCCTTCCCTGCCCCTCCAGAGGCCCTCCGGAGGCCAGAAACAGCACATTTCCCCACTTCCGGTGGGCCCTGTAGTTCTATTTTTTGCCCTCCCCAGGCTCCAGAGGCTTTCTAGGAGCCTGGGAAGAGGTATAAACAGCCCAACACGCAAACTGGAAGTTCGGGGACGGACTTCCAGGTTGCCCGTTGTGCCGTTTTTCTCCCTCTGGAGGCTTCAGGAGGCTTCCCTGAAGCCCATAAAAGGCAAAAAAATGGCCCAACGCGCAAACTGAAAGTCCATTCTCAAACCTTCAGGGAAGCCTCTGGAAGCTGAAAAACAGCCAGAAATCAAGGCCAAAAACCAGGGAGCTGGCAGGGCAACGCCTCGTGTGCCCTCAGAAATGGCTCCATGTGCCATCTGTGACACGCATGCCATAGGTTCGCTATCATGGGTATAGTGTCTCTTGCTTGAGCAGTGGCTGGACTAGAAGACCTCCAAGGTCCTTTCCAACTTTGTTATTCTGTTACTATTCTGTTAACACATTTCTAGGCTACATCAACAGAGGGATAGAATCAAGATCACATGAAGTATTAATACCACTTTCTAAGGCCACACTTGGAATACTGCATTCAATTACAATGTAAAAAAGATGAGGAGACTCTAGAAAGAGTGCAGAGAAGAGCAACAAAGATGATTAGGGGACTGGAGGCTAAAACATATGAAGAACGGTTGCAGGAATTGGGTTTGTCTAGTTTAATGAAAAGGAGGACTAGGGGAGACATGATAGCAGTCTTCCAATATCTCAGGGGCTGCCCCAAAAAAGAGGGAGTCAAGCTATTCTCCAAGGCACCAGAAGGCAGGACAAGAAGCAATGGATGGAAGCCAACCAAGGAGAGAAGCAACTTAGAACTGAGGAGAAATCTCCTGACAGTGAGAACAATTAATCAGTGGAACAACTTGCCTCCAGAAGTTGTAAATGCTCCAGCACTGGAAGTTTTTAAGAAGATTTTGAATAACCATTTGTCTGAAGTGGTGTAGGGTTTCCTGCCTAGGCAGGGGGTAGGACTAGAAGACCTCCAAGGTCCCTTCCACCTCTGTTATTCTACTCTATTCATTCTCTTTTCCCCCTCTCCAACATTTCTCACGATGACCTACCAACATGTCAAATATTGATATCGGTGTTTTTCAACCTAGGGGATTTCCGAGAATGTGGACTTCAACTCCCAGAGTTCTTATCAGTGGTCAAGTCCACCTCATCGGAGCATTCTGATGAGAGGCAGATAAAGGACCCTGTGTCTTCTTCATCTCCCTGCCAAAACGGTGGAGGCTTCCCCAAGCTTTCCATTGAGACAGATCATTTTTTTTTTTGATACCATCCTCCCACAACGCTCTATATCCATTTTCTGAAGTTGGAGAGGAACATTCGCCAGAACTTAATTGGCTATTATAAAATGCCTTTCTCAGGGACGTTTTAATTAAAGAGGCACTCTTTTTAGGAAGAGGGGGCACAAGGCAGAATGCTGGATGCAGGGAGGAGATAATTGGCATGGTGGGAACAGAGAAAAGGAAGAGGATGAAGGAAGGTAATAGACCAAAGACGGAGGAGGAATGGAATCCAGGATGAAAGCCTTTGAATGCAGCTACAGATTCTTCTACACCCGAAAAGCAACAAGGGCATAAATCAATCACCTGGGTTGCCCTTTTTAATTGGTTTTATTGTAACCACGATAGGAATTTTATCAATTATATGGTTCACAATCCTTTTCTAACAACTGTAGTTCAAGGATTTTAGATACAGCGAACAAAGAAAGTCCTTCATCTATCTCAGTGTTTCTCACCCCAGAAATGTAAAATGTTGAAGGAGAGCTTGAAGGTCTTCTAGTCCAACCCCTTGTTCAAGCAGGAGACCATAGTATTCTGGACAAACAGCTGTTCAATCTCTCCTTGGAAACCTCCAGTGATGGAGCAATCACAGCTTCTGGACTCTGGAGGGAACCTGTTCCACTTCTGATTCATTGTTCTAACTATCAGGAAATTTCTCCTTAGTTCTAAGTTGCTTCTCTCCTTGATTAGTTTCCACCCATTGGTTCTTGTTCTACTCTCAGGTGCCTTGGAGAATAGGTTGACCCGCTCTTTGGGGCAGCCTCTCATACATTAGAACACTGCTATCATATCAACCTAAACTAGACATACCTAATTCCCTAATTCCCAATTTATTTCCAAATTCACAGTCCTTTCCACAACTGTAATTGAATGATTTTAGATCAAGGGAACAAAGCAAACCTATCATCTATATTGTTTCTCAACCTCAGTCACTTTAAGATGGGTGGTCTTTAACTCCCAGAGTTCCCCAGCCTGAATTCTGGGAGTTGCAGTCCACCTATTTTACAGAGGTTGAGAAACACTGATCTGTCTCCATAGAGATTCATCTGGGTGTATATTGATTATTTGAAATATGTCCTTGGATGATGTCCTTCAACACGAGGGAGAAGCCCATCAGACGCTGCACTATAGAATGGCCAAGGCAACATTCTTAGTCATAGGCATCCTGTAGTATTGGAAACTGGCAATGTTCTAAGAGAATAAGGTTTAGTATTAGGAATAGGAATAGGAACAGGAATAGAATTCTTTCTTGGCCAAGTATGATTGGACACACAAGGAATTTATCTTTGGTGCTTATGCTCTCAGTGTATGTAAAAAGACAAGATACATTCTCATATATACTAGGAACTTTAGCAATAGCAATAGCACTTAGACTTATATACCTCTTCACAGTGCTTTACAGCCCTCTCTAAGCAGTTCAGAGTTGGTCTCTTGCCCCCAACAATCTGGGTCCTCATTTGACCCACCTCGGAAGGATGGAAGGCTGAGTCAACCTTGAGCCTGGTGAGATTCGATCTGCCAAATTGCAGGCAGCTGGCAGTCAGCAGAAGTAGCCTGCAGCAGCCTAACCACTGTGCCACCGTGGCTCTTAATCAAGTTAAGGATTAGAACGTGTGTAACTTAGCCGCAGAACACTGGATATTTCCTACTCAGCTCTTGCTGCGAATGGACTGCTAGCTCGAGGAATTGAGTCCTATTTAGAGGAATTTTGCATGGAGCAAAATTTTGCATGGATAACATTACTAGCCTTAACCTGAAGGATTTTGCCTTCAAAGTGTCATTTGAATGAAGCAACCCAAAATAAATGTCACCTCCATTGATTTTGTTGTTTACTAGTCAGCCCGTGAACATTTGGGTCATCGTGTTGAAGACATTTCTTGTGTACATAGAGGAACACAATGACACTGTGTGTCAAAAAAGCAAGAGGAGTTGGAAAGATGTTTGACCTCCTGCTGGCTTCCCCACCAACTTTTCTTGTAGGAAGATGGCAGGGATGATTAACATCCCTTGGAAGGGACCTTGTAGGTCATCTAGTCCAACCCCCTGCCCAAGCAGGAGATCCTGCACCATTTCTGACAGAGGGCAGTCCAGTCTCTCCTTGAAAGCCTCCAGTGATGAAGCTCCCACAACTTCTGAAGACAACTTCTGTTCCATGGGTTGATTGTTCTCACTGTCAAAAAATTTCTTCTAATTTCTAGATTGAATCTCTCCTTGGTCAGTTTCCATCCATTATTCCTTGTCTGGTATTTGGAAAATAGCTTGACCCCCTTCTCTCTGTGGAAGCCCTTCAAGTATTGGAAGACTTCTATCATGTCTCCCCTGGTCCTTCTCTTCACTAGACTAGCCATGTCCAGTTCCTGCAACTGTTCTTTGTATGTTTTAGCCTCCAGTCCCCTAATCATCTTTGTTGCTCTTCTCTGCACTCTTTCTAGAGTCTCCGCAGCTTTTTTTATAGTGTGGTGATCTTTGTAGGGTGATATTAATTTCTCCCTTGATCTTGATTGTATCCCTCTGTTAATGCAACTTAGAATTGCATTTGTTAGATTCGGGCAACGAGAGGACAGACTCCAGACGATTGTGACAACTGCTCTTTATTAGTTAGGTAGTAGTGATCCAGCTGAATACGGGGTCGTGCGGCTCCCCTTTTATGGGGAGCTGGCAGACCTCCCGTCCAATCAGAACAACCCCTTGTTCCCGCCCTAGCGGAGGACCTGAGTGGAGACTACAGCAGTTTATGCAAATATCTAACAGCATTGGGTTTTTTTACAGTTGCCTCTTGAGGAAGCACCTTTGGAGGTCATCTAGTCCAACCCCCTGCTCAAGCAGGAAATGCTATACCATATCAGACAAAAGGCTGTCCAATCTCTCCTTGAAAACCTCCAGCAATGGAGAACCCACAATTTCTGGAGGTAAGGTGTTTCATTGATTAATTGTTCTAACTCTTAGGAAATTTCTGCTTCCTTCTAGATTGGTTCTCTCCTTGATTAGTTTCAAAGCAGTTGAGCACCAAGGTAGCCTGGACTTCAGACCATGCAACTCTGCCCCCTTTTACCACCTTAGCAAATCCCTTGGGACAAAGTGTGAGTCTAGTCACACTTGGCCAAATAAAGTATTCAATTCAATTCAGTTCAATTATCTTAGTCCTTCCATTTTATTGCTGGCCATCATGTCCAAGCTCCTTCATGGATCAACTTCCTTGTCGTGGCAAAGGGGCTTGCATCGCTCAATGAAGCTATGAGACAGACAAGTCGTATGAGAGGGCTCTGATAAAACATAATCCACTGGAGAAGGAGCTCCTAGACAGAAAAGGGGGATCAGAAGCTTCCAGATTTTGGGTGAAGAAGAAAAAGAGAGACAAAAAAGGGACTTGATGGGTTTTTTATACTCTGTTTGGCCCCACCTCTCCTTTACCTGTGTAAGAAATGTATTCTTACATATGTTTCAGCTTCCAGTCCCCTAATCATCTTTGTTGCTCTTCTCTGCACTCTTTCTAGAGTCTCCACATCTTTTCTACATCGTGGCAACCAAAACTGAATGCTGCATTCCAAGTGTGGCCTTACCAAGGCCTTGTAAAGTGGTATTAACCCTTCACGTGATCTTGATTCTATCCCTCTCTTGATGCAGCCTAGAACTGTGTTTGCTTTTTTGGCAGTTGCTGTACACTGCTGGCTCCAATTTAAATGGTTATCCACTAGGACTCCAAGATCCCTCTCACAGTTACTACTACTGAGGAAGGTACCTGTGCATTTTGTTTTTCTTGCCTAAATGTAGAACCTTACTCTTTTCACCATTGAATTTTGTTTAGCAACCATGTATATTGGCGTAGTAACAGCAGTGTTTCGCTTAACAATTGTGGCCAAAAAAAAAGGCTATAAAATTGGGAGTGATTCAGAGAAATTCTGGTTGTAATTCAAGGACTACCTGTAATCTGAGGCAGCTCCTTTTTGCCTTGATTGAAGCATGGACAATCTTCCTTGTGATCAGTCTCAGGGTCAAATCCATTCCTGTTTAAATCAGAATTCATTGATATAGTCCAGTGAGGGCTAACTCTTTTGCCATCATGTGCCAAAAGTGTGGGGGGGGAGTGTGGGGGGGTTGTGCCCACGTGTGCCCATACCCATAATTCTATGCGCCCACCCCATGCATGCACAAGCACCCTCCACCTGCGCATGTGACACCAACACCCCGTGCTCCCCCTACTTTTGCCACATGATCGCACAGTGGACCCATTTTTTGCCCTCCCCAGGTTCCAGAGGCTTTCGAGGAGGCTGGGGTGGGTGAAAACGGCCCATTTTCTGACTTCCAGCTTGCCCATTGGGCTGTTTTTCTCCCTCCGGAGGTTTCAGGAGGCTTCCCCAAACCCTTTTGAAAAACAGCCAAAAATCAGCTGGCCAGCGCACGCATGCGCGCTGTAACTGACAGGCAAACGCCTCGTGTGCCCACAGAAATGGCTCTATGTGCCACCTGTGGCATGAGTGGCACCGGTTCGCCAACATGGATATAGTCTATGGCAGTGATGGCTAACCTTTTTGTCATTGTGTGCCAAAAGGGTGCGCGCCGCTCACAACCATAATGCAATGCGCACATGACCACCACCACCCATGCATGTGTGTGTGACCCCCACTGCATCCCCCCCTCACCCATTTTTGGCTTCCAGGTTGGTGCAGAAGGCTTTCCAGGCCCAAAACCGGGCACAGGGAGGCCTTGCGTGGCACACCATCGCCTGGTTTCGGGTTTGGAAAACCTCATGCACCAATCAAGAAGCCAAAACGGAGTGCAGGATCTGAGACCTTAAAATGCGATGCAACCACCACCCGTGCATGTGCCTTCCCCCCCATGCATGCACGCATGCATCCCGTCAGAACTCTGAATGGTTGCTAAGTGACGCATCGTAAGTAGTCCTGCCCAATTCGGCAAACCCCCAAATGCCACCCCTGGCTGCCCAAGACCACAATAAAGATTTCCTGCCTAGGCAGGGGGTTGGACTAGAAGACCTCCAAGGTCCCTTCCAACTCTACTATTGTATTGTATTGTATTGTGTTATTGTATCCCCCCATGCATGTATGTATACATGCACGTTGGAGCTGGGCTGGCGCCATCACGGACTTACGGGGATGCTCATCTTGTGGCAAGGTTTCTCCTGGTAGAAACTGACCCTGCGTTCTTTAGGAAAAGATGGAAGTTTGTCCAGCAGCAAATGCAAAAAGAAACCACACACATCTTGTTCCCCCTGTCATTGCTACATGGTAAAAAACCGCAGGGCCTGGTGAATTCAAGATAGGGAAAGCAGAACACAGAAAGCTGATTCAGGGTTGAACTTGTGGGGTCGATGATCTCTGAGTTTGGTTGTTTGCTTGCAGATATTTCATTATTTGACTAGGTAACATCACCGGTGCCAGCAGAGATATACCGGCGGGGTTTCTCTCTGCTTATACACTAGAAAGGTTTGTGGCACGACCTCAAGGTCCAGCCACACAAATCTGGATTCCCAGAAGGAGAAACTACAGCACGCAGCGGAATCAGGAGCAACAGAGTTGAGATACAATAAGGGGAATAAGTGTTTCTAAGAGACTCCAGGGATGGGGTGGCTCATTGGCTAAGACGCAGAGCTTGTCGATCAGAAGTTTGGCAGTTCGGCGGTTCGAATCCCTAGTGCCGCGTAACGGAGTGAGCTCCTGTGACTTGTCCCAGCTTCTGCCAACCTAGCAGTTCGAAAGCACGTAAAAACAATGCAAGTAGAAAAATAGGATCCACCTTTGGTGGGAAAGTAACAGCGTTCCGTGCGCCTTTGGCGTTTAGTCATGCCGGCCACATGACCATGGAGACGTCTTCGGACAGCGCTGGCTCTTTGGCTTTGAAACGGAGATGAGCACCGCCCCCTAGAGTAGAGAACGACTAGCATGTATGTGCGAGGGGAACCTTTACCTTTAAGAAAATCCACCATAACTCATGAACATAAGCACGTGTTAATATTGCTTGAGATTTTTCCTCATATGCATTAACTCCAAATTAGTATAGGTAGTTGTCGATTTATTCATTCAATAGACCAGGTTTAGCCAGGAAACCATGGAATTCTGCAAACTGCCATGAATTCGATGGCAAATGTCAGAAATGCAGTCATGTGATCACAGGTGGGATGTCAGACCTCGAAACTGCAACGTAAGTGGCTTTTGGAAGGTCCGTCATAACTCTGAATGGTTGCTAAGTGACGCATCGTAAGTAGTCTCCAATCTCCAACCACAATTGTGCCCCAAATTTCTATTGCTAACCAAGGCAGTTATTAAGTGAGTTTTGCCCCATTTTATGACTTTTTTGCCACCATTGTTAAGTGAATCACTATAATGGTTAAGTTAGTAACCTGGTTGTTAAGTGAATATGGCTCCCCCATTGCCTTTACCAGTCAGAAGTTTGTAAAAGAGGACGCCGCAACTGTCGCAGTGATGTGTGGTGAGGTTTATGGCTGGTGAGGCTGGTGACATCATCAGGAAGGCGGGAAATTCTTAACAAGGCACCGGCTACGACTCGGTTTCCAGGGTCCTTTCACAAGCGAGTTGGCAGGGAAACGGTAGCCGACGGTCGGAAAAATCCATCGCACTTTCTGCTTTTGCGAGCAACTTCCCATAAACTTGCCATTGCTCAGTGCGAGGAAGGGAGCCGCTCGCGCAATCGCATTTGCCCTGGAACCATGAGCTCCGGCGTCAGAACCCAACAGAAGGCAGGGAATGGGACCACGTGTGCAGGAGGGAGCTGAGGCTAGAGGAGCCTCCTGCGCCTCCCTCTGTCCTGCACACGTGGTCCCATTCCCCGCCTTCCTGAGTCAACATGAAGGGGGCCGCGGCTCGCGCAGTCCCATACCCCGAGGCTCCTCAGCGCCTTTTCCCTTTTCTTTTTCCATGATGAGAGCGGTGAGGCTCTGCCTCCCCTGACCGCACATCCCTGAACTGTCGTAAGTATGAACCAGTTGCCAAATATTTGAATTTGGATCACATGACCATGGGGATGCTGCAAATGTTGTAACTGTGAAAAAAAAACTGTCCTAAGTCACTTTTTTCAGTGCCGTTGTAAATTTGGTCACCAAGTGAACTGTTTTAAGTCAAGGACTAACTGTATTGCAGATGTTGCTTGCTGAAGCTGCGCCTTTCAAGGGTTTCTTGCCTGCTTCAGTTTGAAATCCAGACCTTGCTTGCTTGCAATGGATGCTTTCAAATGCTATCTGGAGACCATAAAATTTGCAAAGCAGGAGATTTATAGTGGGCAGGTCTCTTAAAGCAAGGGTCCCTAACCTTTTGGACCTCAGGGACCACTAAATTCATAATTTGAAATCCCACTGATCACTAATATAATCTGCCTAATGACTGGCTAGGTGGGTGTGGCTAGGTGGTCATGTGATTGGGTAGGTGTGGCCAACTTGATGTCACTCACATCGATGGACGCCTCGCCGGCCTCTACTCACCCTTCCCCTCCCAACCACTCCTCTCCACCCCACCTGGGCTCCTTAGGGTCCCAAGAGGAAGCAGTTGCTGGAGCTAAGCAGCCACCAGGAGAAACAGTTGGCAAAACATCTCAGTTCAAATTGGATCTGACCGAGAAGGAGGCTCAGCAGAAGCACTTCACTAAGGACTAGGAGCATAGGCTTTCCAAGCAGAGGGAAGATCTGCGGGAGTGCAAGGCCAGGTACCAGCGCTTGGAGGCTCAGTGGGCTGAGATGGTCAGCCAGTTCCAGGCCATGGTGCAGTCCCACTGGAACGAGGCCCTCCGGCTCTTTGCCACCAGCGGCACTTCTTCCCTCCAGCCTTCACCCAAAGACCCCACCAGGAGGCTGAAGCAGACCCCAAGTCGGAATTTCTGCCCCCTCTGACCCCCCAAAAAGACCCCAAAGGGGGAGACTCTCTGCAGCAACACAAATGTCCATTGCACATATCCGTCCGAGGGGCCGTAGTTTGAGGACCCCTGATTTAGTGCAATATAAAAAATACAAATGCAGACCACCAAACATTTCTTGCGGACCCCTGCTGATCTATACCATAGCTTGCAAAATTAAAAACTCTGGAGTTATAAAGAGCCTGAACCACTGGAGGAAGAACGCAAAACTTTCCAAGGGCATTTTTGATGGTGGCAAAAATCACACTAAACCAAGGTTAGAAACATGAAAACAATGCAACAATATATTCCGTTACGAAGTCCAGATCAAAGGCCCCTATGTTTGTGTATGTGGCAAGTGCCCTGGGAAGCCTGAATGTCAACCAAAAGATAAAAGCTAAGACACAGATCAGTAAAAATAATGTCCAAAATAGCAAATCCCATTATCTGTTTTGATTTGATTTGGTATTCTAGTCTAGTCTAGTCTAGTCTAGTCTATCCTATCCTATTCCATTTCTATTTCTATTCCAGAGTTGGAAGGGACCTTGGAGGTCTTTTACTCCAATCCCCTACTTAGGCAGGAAACCCTCTACAATTTCTGGCAAATCATTATCCAACATCATCTTAAAAACTTCCAGTGTAGGAGCATTCACAACTTCTGGAGGCAAGTTGTTCCACTGGTTAAGCTTAATAACTGCAGTGATTCTCTTAACACATGTGGCAAGAAAGGTGGGCAAAACTCACTTAACCAACTGCCTTGTTTGACAGCAGAAATTCTGGGCTCGGATGTGGTTGTAAATCGAGAACTTCCTGCGTTGTATTGCAAGCCCCTAGCTGCACATCAGATTCTCTCTCTGTGTGTGGTTGGGCATCTCTCACATGAGACAGTTTTTTTTTTTTTTCATGCAAAGTGTCTCTTGGCTGGAAGCCTTGGATAAACAAACGATTAGGCGTTTTGGTTTTGTTTTAGGGATTTCATTTTCCATTTTTTTTAATAAAAAGTATCCCGGCTTTGCACAGCTGTGCTTGCCACTGTTATTAAGATAGCAGGCAAGCTGGAGGACTGATTGCAAGAGAAAATTTGCAAAGGTTTCCAAAGCTATCTATCCCAAATAGGCCATTAATAAAATATCTTGTTATGCAATTTTTAATTATTTTCTCAGGGCACCTTAACAGATCATTAACTCGATCCTGGGTGGCACAGAAGGAAAGACACCGTTAACAGATGCCTTTTGCCACAAGCTTTTCTTGCGTTAATCCATGCTGGAAAACTCGGTAATTAGTGATTTCTGCACACAGTGTCAGCTTAATTGTTTGTTTCATGCTCATAAACTGCTGGTGTTGTTTGCTCTCGGATCTCTTGGGTTTGGGCCAAGGGAAAAATAAGAAATGTAATTCTGCCATCAAGCCAAAAGGATGCTCCCTATTTGAGTTCTTAACCAGTGTGTTTCCATAATTTAGACCGACTTGTATGACCCAAATGTTGGTGCCAGGCAAAAGTTTAATGGGAAGGTTGGAAATCAAAATTTTAATTTTCAGATTAAATTTTAGATTTGGCCATCTGCAGCTTGCTTTTCCATGTTTTAAAATAAATAAATAAGTTTTGGTGGTTGTTGCTAGTTGCTAAGTCGTATCCGACCCACCGTGACCCCATGGACAATGTTCCTCCAGACCTTCCTGTCCTCTATATCCTCTGGAGTCCACTTAAACTCACGCCTACTGCTTCGGTGACTTCAATCAGCCACCTCCTTCTCTGTCATCCCCTTCTCCTTCTTTTGCCCTCCATCTTTCCCAGCATGAGGCTCTTCTCCAGGGAGTCCTTCCTTCTCATTAGGTGGCCAAAGTCTTTGAGCTCCCCTTCTTCAGGATCTGGCCTTCTAAAGAGCAGCCAGGGTTGATGTCCTCTAGGACTGACCAATTTGATCGCCTTGCAGTCCAAGGGATTTGCAGGAGTCTTCTCCAGCACCAGAGTTCAAAGGCCTCCATTCTTTGGCACTCAGCCTTCCTTATGGTCCAACCTTCACAGCCATCCATTGCAACTGAGAAAACCGTAGCCTTGACTAGATGCACTTTTGTTGGCAGGGTGATGTCTCTGCTTTTTAATATGCTGTCTAGATTTGCCATCACTTTCCTCCCCAGGAGCAAGCGTCTCTTATTTTCTTAGAATAAAATGAATTCCTCTCTCTGAACTGTTCGTGAATTTCCTTCTTTTCTGTGCTGGGGGATGGCAGGACTATCGATACTGAACAAATTGTTTCATTTTTCAAACTGCTTAATTTTTTAATATATTTTTTGCAGGGCAACACTCATAAAAAGCAGGTGAAGCTTTGTCTGTAATGTTGTGGCTGTCACCTTCACAGTTTTTTAAACTATAGCTGAGGACACAATTGCAATTCCTCCTTTACCATTGAAACAACAACCCTATGAAATATGGAATACAGATTGTCCTTGACTTACAACCATTTCATTTAGTGACTGAAGTTACAATGGCGCTAAAAAAAAGTGACTTACAAACTTTTTTCACATATAGAACCATTGCAACATCCCAATGATCACATGATCAAAATTGAAACACTTGGCAACTGACATGTATTTATGACAGTTGCAATGTCCCGAGGTCATGTGACCCCCCCTTTTGTGACCTTCTGACAAGCAAAGGGAAGCCAGATTCACTTAACAACCCTGTGACTAACTTAACAACTGCAGCAAGAAAGGTTGTAAAATGGGAGAAAATTCACTTAACAACTGTTCACTTAGCAATAGAAATTCTGAGCTCAATTATGGCAATAAGTTAAAGAGTGCCTATACAATCAGTTACTTAGCAAACATTCGAAGTTATGACGGCCCTCCAAAAGCTACTTATGACGCCGTTTAGAAATTCTGACATTCCCACCGATGGTCACTTGACTGCATTTGGAGCACTGGCCAACTGGCCTGAGTTTACGGCGGTTTGCCGCATTCCAGGGTTCATACTCAAACCTGATCATTTGCAAATAATGGGTTTACATAATGGTTGTTATGTTTAATGTGCTCCAAGGGCAAATAGATAGATAGATGATAGATAGATAGATAGATAGATAGATAGATAGATAGATAGATGATAGATAGATGATAGATGATAGATGATAGATAGATAGATGATAGATAGATAGATAGATAGATAGATAGATAGATAGATGATAGATAGATAGATAGATAGATAGATAGATAGATAGATAATAGATAGATAGATAGATAGATAGATAGATAGATGATAGATAGATGATAGATAGATAGATAGATAGATAGATAGATAGATAGATAGATAGATGATAGATAGATAGATAGATAGATGATAGATAGATGATAGATAGATAGATAGATAGATAGATAGATAGATGATAGATAGATAGATAGATAGATAGATAGATGATAGATAGATGATAGATAGATGATAGATAGATAGATAGATAGATAGATAGATAGATGATAGAGATAATAGATAGATAGATGATAGATAGATAGATAGATAGATAGATAGATGATAGATAGATAGATAGACAGATAGATAGATAGATAGATGATAGATGATAGATAGATAGATAGATGATAGATAGATGATAGATAGATAGATGATAGAGATGATAGATAGATAGATAGATAGATGATAAATAGATGATAGATAGATAGATAGATAGATAGATAGATAGATAGATAGATAGATAGATAGATAGATAGATGATAGATGATAGATGATAGATAGATAGATAGATGATAGATAGATGATAGATAGATAGATAGATAGATAGATGATAGATAGATAATAGATAGATAGATAGATAGATAGATGATAGATAGATAGATAGATAGATAGATAGATAGATAGATAGATAGATAGATAGATAGATGATAGATATGGATGGATGGATGGATGGATGGATGGATGGATGGATGGATGGATAGATAGATAGATGATAGATAGATAGATAGATGATAGATAGATAGATGGCAGATGACAGATGATAATTAGATAGATAGATGATAGATAGATAGATAGATAGATGATAGATAGAGAGATAGATAGATAGAGATAGATAGATAGATAGATAGATAGATGGCAGATGACAGATGATAATTAGATAGATAGATAGATAGATAGATAGATAGATAGATAGATGATAGATAGATAGATAGATAGATAGATAGATAGATAGATAGATGGCAGATGACAGATGATAATGACAGAGATGATAGATAGAGATAGATGATAGATAGATGATAGTTAGATAGAGATAGAGAAGAGAGAGAGAGAGAGAGAGACAGATAGAAAGAGATATGATAGGGATAGATAGATAGATAGATAATAGATAGATGATAGATAGATAGATGATAGATAGATAGATAGATAGATAGATAGATAGATAGATAGATAGATAATAGATAAAGGTTGTTGTGTGCTTAACAACCACCATGTTCACTTAATGACTGTTGTAAAGGTCATGACAGTGAGTTACTCACATTTTGAATTGCTTTATGACCATCATGACTTCCGACCACAATAGCCAGGCTTAATTACGGTTATAAGTTGAGGAGTACCTATAGATTGGACAGAGATGAAACCTGGGTGTTGAAAACAGCCCAGAAATTCTGCATTTAAACGGAAACCTGAAACGACCTCAACTGAGCCCAAAATTTCTGTTGCTCAGTGAGACATTTGTAAAATGAATTTGCTCCATTTTACAACCTTAACATTCCAAAGTTGTTAAGTGAATCACTGCAGTTGTTAAGTTAGTAAACAAACTGTTGTAATTAATCAGTGAAACAACTTGCCTCCAGAAATTGTGAAGCTCCAGCACTGGAGGTTTTAAAGAAGAGACGAGACAGCCATTTGTCTGAAATGTTACAGGGTTTCCTGATGAACAGGGGGTTGGACTAGAGGACCTCCAGGGTCCCTTCCAACTCTGCTATTCTGTATTCTGTATAAATGACTCGGGGTGAGGGAGTGTCTGTCGTAACTTTAAATGGTCCCTAAGCAATCAGTTGTAAATTGAGGACTATTTTACTTGTAAGCTGGATTGTCAAAAGGCATTTTCTACCCCTCTGCTATCTCAAAATAACCTTTTCCCAGAAAGATTAAAGAAACTTTTATAGGACAAGTAGCTCAGATGATGAGTGCAAATCTTAAATTATTAAAAGTATCGGTCACTGTGCTGGACTTGAAATCATGACAATGAGAACGTTGGAAAGAATTCCAGAAACAGGAAATGAATAACGCTAACCTGTTGTCTCTTTAATAAGCCAAAAATTTCCCCCAAATTTCTGGAGAAGGGGTTTCATGATTTCCTCAAGCAGATGTAGAAACTTCTGGGCAGATCTGAGAGAAACAAATATTTGCAGTTATGGGGCAGGCTTTTTCCTCTCCTCCTCCTGTTGCCTGTGTCATAATTTGAAAATAGGTGAAAAGAAATTAACAAACAGGAGGAAAAAGAACACGGAGAGGTCATTTTTGCCATGTGTTGCCAGAAAAGAATGGAAAAACTAGTTTGGACTCCTCTAAAAGCACAGATTTTTATTGCTTATTTTGATCCACTATTGGATTTTTTGGATCCCACTGGGAAGTTAGACAGCACTAGTCCTGGAATGACACCCTAAACTGGTTTCTTCTGGGGGGAAAAAACTGTACAACACTGTACAGTACTGTGTTCTGCAGGATTAACTCTTTTCCAAAGCAATTGCACGGTCAGCTTCATGGAAAAATTTGACGTATGCTCATTGCAAAATGCGCAAAGCTTAAAAGATATAAATCACAGGTCAGCTCGTATTAACCCTTCGGGTCTCCTGCAGAAATCCGACCAAATTGATTTCTGCATCCAGCAGGAAACTTCAACAGGGGACGTTTTTTGAACCTCTTCCTTCTCCTGCTTTCCCTGCTCTCTACTTGTATCGTTATTACTTTGTTTAAATGTTTCCTATTGAACATGGAGCTCGATGGTTTTCTTGCAGTTGTTTCATTATCCGAAGAAGGTAATATCATCAGTGTTAAAAAAAGAGAAGGTTTTGCAGGATGGAGGAGCAGGAAGAAGAGGAGGAGGAGGAGGAGGAGGGGAATGGGGAGGAAGAGGTGGAGGATGATTGTGGGGTCCTTAGTGCTCTCTGAGCTTGATTGTTTCCTTGTAAAGATTTCATGATCCAACTAGGTAACATCACCAGTGCTACAAGTGCAAACCTCATCCCTTACTAGGATTGTGCTTGCGCTGGCTATTTTGGCACACAGCTGGCTCATTTTTAAGTGATTGTCCACTAGCACTTCAAGGTCCTTCTCGCAGTTGCTGCTATTGAGCAAGGTTTCACCTGATCTGTACTGTGCATTTGGTTTTTCTTGCCTAAGTGTAAACTACACCATTGATGGCTATAGTTTTTGTGGTTGGGTGCCAAAAATGCGAGGGTGCAGGTGCAATAGTGCATGTGCGTGTTGGAACCCATAATGCAAAGCGTGTGTGTCGTCGTCCCCCCATTGCGCATGCACACACAACACCTTCACCATGCTCCCTCCCCACATGTGCCTTACTACTTGCCTCCAAGCTGGGCTTGGTATTTCCTCTGGGAGGCCCTGGGGGGGGGGCGTTTTTGCTCAACCCAGGCTCTAGGAATGCCCCCGGAGCCTGGGGAGGGCGAAAAATGACTTCCACCGGCCCTCCCCCCAACGCTGGAGGCCCTCCTGAAGCTGGAGATGGATCGTTTCCGAACTTCCGGTTGATCTGTTGAGCCGCCAGAAGGCCGAAAATCAGCTGGCCGGCACGCACATATGCTCTGGAGCTGATGGCCCACGTGGGGGAAGATATGGCTCCACGTACAATAGGTTCGGCATCATGGCTCTGCACTGAATTTCATTTTGTTAGATAGAATGGGAAATTAGGGAAGTTGAGCTCCACCTGACTGAAAGTTGCCAAGGTTGTGAGATGCTGTTTTAGGTTTGCAAAACCAGAGCCTACAACATGCTACGATCACAACTGAGCCCAAAATGTATGTTGCTAAGTGAAACATTTGCTAAGTGAGTTATGCCCCATCTTACTACTTTTCTTGCCACATTTGTTAAGTGAACCCCTGCAGTTGTTACATTAATAACACGGTGGTTAAGTGAATCGTCTTCCACTTTGCTTGTCAGAAGGGCGCAAAAGCGGATCTGGTGACCTCGGGACACCGCAACCGCCATAACCATGAGCCAGTTGGCCAAGTGTCTGAATTTTGATCAGGTGTGCCATTGTAATTCTGCTAAACATATTGCTGTAAATTGAGGACTTCCTGTATCCTGGATGCATTATGCAAAGACCTGGCATTCTAGAGAAGACTGATGCTGAGAAATAAAGAAGGAAATAAAAAGAGATGTTTTATTCATTTGCTTACTTCTTTTTATTAAATGCTTATGCTGTCCATCGTCCCTGCAATGTGACTCAGGACATGTTGTTGTTGTTGTTAGTTGTGAAGTCGTGTCCTACCCATTGCCACCCCATGGATAATGTTCCTCCAGGCCTTCCTGTCCTCTACCATCCTCTGGAGTCCATTTAAGCTCACACCGACTGCTTCAATGACTCCATCCATCCACCTCCTTCTCTGTTGTCCCCTTCTTCTTCTTTTGCCCTCAATTATTCATCTCTTGTTTGACCATGTCCAGCTTGCCTTGATTCATGGATCTTACATTCCAGGTTCCTATGGAGTTAAGCATTGGACTTTCCTTTCACCACCAGATGCATCCACAGCTGAGCGTCCTTTCGGCTTTCGCCCAGTCATTTCACCCTTTCTGGTACTACTAGTAGTAGCCCTCTGCTTTTCTCCAGTGGCATATGGGACACTTTCCGACCTGAGGGGCTCTTCTTCCGGCATCATATCTTTTTGCCTTGTAGGAAGTTCGCACCCAGCCCTCTCCTAGAAAAAAATGAAATATCCTGGGAAATATTGAAAAGGCAGAATATTATATTTCCCTGGATCAGAAATGGAGAATCATGATTTTAGGCAAGAAACAGACTCGCTCTTAATAGCCTCCCCACCTTTCTCAGTGGGCCATTAAAATGCCTGAGCCAGTCTATTCTACATAACAAAGGTACCCTCCTTCAGGCAGACCCATCTGCAACAGAATCTCACCACATGGCATCTGGGAACTCAACCAAGCTTGGGATTCAAAAGACACACAACTTACAAAGTTGTGCCTGGGAGTCTGACAACCAATCAGAATGCATTTCTTACACAAGAACAGGAAACAGAGACGTGGGGCTGACAGAGTATACAAAACCCAGGAACTCTCAGCAAGCCCCCCTTTCCCCCTCTTTTCTCTTCTTCACTCAACATGAAGCATGTGATCCCCTTTCCCCCAGGATCTCAAGCCATGTGATCCTGTCCGCCATTAAACCCTCTTTCCAAGCAGCCTCCATGTTTCCAGTATCTTTTCCCCCATTTGGAGCTGAACCCAGAAGGACATTTCTTCCAACATCACTTTCTAAATTGCTGTTGCAACTTCGAATAGTCACTAAGTGCTAAGACTACCTGTAGAGAAATAAATGTCTACATCAAATTCCTACTCATGTCGAGTTTTTTCTCTCCCGTGCCTATTCTGGAGAGCACATCTGAGCCTCAAAAAAGGGCAAACCTCCAACTTTCCCGTAATGTAATTTTGCAAAGCAAGGCCACGCTCTGTGTAAACTCCCTTCCCGCCTTGCAAAGGCTGTGTGCATATCAGGGTTACGGCATCCCCTTTGCATCCAAGGAGTAGTTTCTATCTTGCCTTTAATGTCTCTGCCAGCCGTTCACCTTGCCAAAGATTTATATCTCTCGTTGCTCCCTTCTGCTTGGCCTGGAAAATAGACCTCTGCACTTCATTACTCGTTGCCGTCCGTCGCTTTTTCATCCATTCTCATAACACGTTCGGCTACAGGAATTCTTGGCTGCAACCTCCTCCAGAGATAAGGAGTTAATTTGGCCTCTTGCCATCTTCTTGATGGTCTTAAGCCTCATTATTCATTTCGGTAGGGAAGGATTTATGATTTGCCTTTTAATCGCTGCATCTTGTGGAAGCCAGCAAACCGTGGCATCATCGTAGATTCCATAAGGTGCTTTTTAGATTTTTTTTTGTGTGTGTGTGGGAGGGGGGGCACACCACTCTTTGGAGTGGAACTCCAAAAAAGCTAAAAGATAGAAGACCGCCATCTACCCCGGCACTTGTAGGTCAGGGGATCTACGGAGGGGATCAGCAGTTGGCAACCCAAGATTCCTCCCAGTTCTTGAATTGTGGGAACTGTAAATCAAGAGGGAGCTATTACAGGTAGTCCTCGGTTTGGAACAATTCATTTAGCGACCGCTCAACGTTGCAACATCACTGGGGGAAAATGATTCATGACTCTTTTTCACACTGACACCCGTTACAGTATCCCTACGGATCATGTGATCAAAATTCAGATGCTTGGCAAATGAACTCATGTTTATGACGGTTGCAGTGTCCTGGGGTCATGTGATTAGTCAGTCGCATTGTGTACATGATGTACAATGACAATAAAGGCTATGCTATCCTCTTTTGCGACCTCCTGTCCAATCAAGTCAACGGGGAAGCCAGATTCACTTAAAAACCAGCTTACTGACTTATCAACTGCAGTGGTTCACTTAGCCACTGAGGCAGGAAAGGTGGTAAAGTGGGGCAGAGCTCACTTAACAAATGCCTCACTCAGTTGTGGTTGTAAGTTGTGGACTAGCGGTCTATGGAGATTCTCAGTCATCCAGGTCAAGGTTGATTCTAGAAAAAGAAGCAAATGGACTTTCTTGGTCTTCGCTGCTCATCCAAGAAGCTTCTCCAGCTCTGACTGGATGGTGGGAAATGGAAGGATTTATGACCATCTGTCTGCAAGGAGTATAAATTCTTCCATTCCCCACTATCCAGAACTGAAGAAGCTTCTTGGATGAGAAGCAAAAGGTCTTCAAAGGAAAACCAAGAAAGTGTATCTGTCTCTTGAGGACTAGTTGTACTCACTGTATGAATTCTATCTTGTAGCTGGAGGACATAATCTGTTAGGACTGGAATTGTTTTCACTAAGGCTAATTATTTCTCAGGACTAAGAGAAGGGAAGGGCGGAGCTTCAGATAAGCCCCTCCCCCAAACTCCCATCCCTAGTCTCAAGTATACCTGTGCTTGCACAAACCCACAAGACTTTCTGGTCCAGAATATATCCACCCTGCAGGTAATGCTTGACTTACCAACTATTTGTTCAGTGAACATTTGAAGTGACAACACTACTGAAAAAAGTGACTTAGGGCCATTCCTCGAACTTACAACCGTTGCAGCATCCCCAAAGCGCATGCAGGGAAGGCTGAGCGCATGCGCGGACAGGGTGCTCGTGTGAGCATAGCGAGCGAGTGCTCACATTTGTGAATCGGTAGGGAAGGTAAGGGATGCTTAAGAACCATTGCAGCATCACACCATTCATGTGGACAATATGCCAGCATCCCAAAACTGCCAGGCAATGTGACTAATAGTGATCACATGACCATGCTCCCTGTGATGTCATAACCGTGAGACCATGGTCACATGACCACAGGCCCTCTATGAGGACTGGAACTTTGAGGACCGGTTGTTACATCCATTTTTTTTCAGTACCGTCGTACTTTAAAACAATCACTGAATGAATGGATGTAAGCTGAGAACTACCGGTACAAATAGAACTTACAACAGTTCATTTAGTGACCGTTCAAAGTTACAACAGCCCTGAAAAAAAGTGACTTATGACTGTTTTTCACACTTACAACTGTTGCAGCATCCCCCATACGCCCGTGGTCAAAATTCGGATGCTTAGCAACTGACTCGTGTTTATGACCGTTGCAGTGTCCCAGAGTCAATGGGGAAGACAGATTCACTTAACAACCATGATACAAACTTAACAACTGCAGTTGATTAATTTAATAACTGTGGCAAGAAAGGTCATAATATGGTGAAAATTCACTTAACAACAGAAATGTTGGGCTCAGTTATGGTTGTAAATATATCCCTGTATATATATACCTGTATATCCCATTTTTGCTATCAAATCAAAGGCTTGCTTTTAATTCTGAAATCTAAGGATTTATTTGTTTGTAAAAATTTATTTACCCCAAGGTAACTCCAGCGGCTTACAATACTAAAAAGATAAAACTGTATAAAACCTAATGATATAAATTCAGCACTATAAGATCAGTCCAATTTTCCTCTCTTCTTGGAATTGTCTCTAAATTCCTGGAACTGGTAAAGTTTCTTTTTCTAAAACAAAACAAAACCTGAGGGAGAGAGAGAAATAAAACAACTTTGCACAATTGTCGAGAACAAGGGGATTCCTGTCAAAATTGGCCATGTGCCCAAATGGGAACACAGGAAAGTGAAAGCAGACGAAACTTGACGGGTTTTGAACTCGGCCACATCTTGACTACGCACAAAAAGTAATTGAATTAAAAATGAGTGTTATTGTTCTTTTATTTCCATGCCTAATCTGAGATTTTCCTACTGGGATAGTAGGAAATTTTCCTTAAATGGGACATTGTGCTGTTTGATCTCAGAGACGATGATGATAATATTGATAGGGATGATTATAACAATTCTCTTCTTGTTTTACTTCATCTTCATCCTCTTCCTCTCCCTCTTCCCCTCCTCCTCCTCTTCCTCCTCCTCCTCTTCTTCTTTTCTCCCCCTCCTCCTTCCTCTTCCATTCCTCCTCCTCCTTCGTCTGTTCTTCTTCTTCTCCTCCTCCTCCTCCCTCCTCCTCCTCCTCCTCTTCCTCCTTCCTCCTTCCTTTTCCCCTCCTCCTCCTCCTCCTCCTCCTCCTCCTCCTCCTCCTCCTCCTCCTCCTCCTCCTTTCTAGCCACTGTCTATCCAAAGGAGGACAGAGGCCTCTTCCACATATTTCCAACCCATATGTTCCTGAGCTTTCTTTTGCCAATTGGGCTCACAATACTTGTTGATGTCGTTGATACACCTTGTTTTAGGTCTCTTTCGTGGACACATTTTTAAAAATCAAATGGTGGCAAAATCATGTGATTTACAACCGCACTGACTTACGACCATCCCAATTGTGGTCGTAAGCCAAGGGCCACCTGCCTTGCAAGCAACGTTCACAGCCGCTTGTGAAGAAAGTACCACCAAAATCTTTTCCTGCCTTGCTCCAATTTGTGTCCTGCCAAGTGAGAAGGATCCCTATTCAACGTTCTGCCCAGGGTGCATTTTTAGATGGTTCAAATATGCTTGTCACACATTCCTCAATTGCCGTGATGTATCCTGACGACGAAATAGCAAACATGCTCATTGCAGAGTAAGGTAAAGCTAAAGATTCCCCTCGCACATCTGTGCTAGTCGCTCCTGACTCTAGGGGGTGGTGCTCATCTCCGTTTCAAAGCCAAAGAGCCAGCGCTGTCCAAAGACGTCTCCGTGGTCATGTGGCCGGCATGACTCAATGCCGAAGACGCACGGAACTCTGTTACCTTCCCACCAAAGGTGGATCCTATTTTTCTACCTGCATTTTTACCTGCTTTTGAACTGCTAGGTTGGCAGAAGCTGGGACAAGTAACGGGAGCTCACTCCATTATGCGACGCTAGGGATTCGAACTACCGAACTGCCAACTTTCTGATCGACAAGCTTAGCCTCTTAGCAACTGAGCCACCGTGTCCCTCTCAGGGATTGCAGGGAGAATGCCCTAAATAGGAATCCCGTCACAGTTTCTTGCACATAGTTTGGGCCCTCTGAGGAAGAAAATTCCACGCAATCAATTTTCCAACATTCGTGTGGATTTCACAGCTTATGCAGGTGGTCCTTGATTTACAACAGTTCACTGAATGACTGTTCAAAGTTACGTCATTGAAAAAAAGGTATTTATGACCATTCCCCACACTTATGACTGTCATAACATCCCCAAGCATTTGATCAAAGTTCAGACGCTTAGCAAGGGGTTCATATTTAGAACGGTTGCAGCGTTCCGGAGTCACATGACCCTCTTTTGGGGATCTACTGACAAGCAAAGTCAATGGATTCATTTTACAACCATTTTACTTAACTTACCAGCTGCAGTGATTCACTTAAATGAGATTAAATTAGGTGCAGCTCTTAAATGAGTCACACCTAACGTGCTCTTTGTCAGGGGAAATTTCACCCTGAGCTAACCAGGTCTAGAATCGATGGCTTTCCAAACAGCATATCTTCAGAAAAAGCGAAAGTAAGATCCAATAACAAGTTCTAATTAAAACAAAACTTTTAATATGAAAATAAGAAAATAAAACAAATCTATCTAATTGTTACATTTTGGCAAGAGCAATTGTCGTCCACCTTCTTGGCAGACGAACAGAAGATCAAGAGGGAAGAAGTCTCTGGAATGTGTGATGTATATGAAACGTGTTAAGAAGCATGCACAGTAAATCATTGCTGATAAGGGCCCATGACCTGCCCAGTAACTTTTCAGTTCAGCTAGCAAACAATTAACGCAGTGACACTCTTTTGGCCCATGTTTGTTAAGAGAATCATTGCAGCTGTTAAGTGAATCACGTGGTCACTAAACAAATGAATCTGAATTCTGAGTCTGATGATCAGCCATGCTGACTGGGGAATTCTGGGAGTTGAGGTCCACCCATCTTAACGTTGGCTCAGGCCGAGAAACACTTTTCTCTGAGATTATTCATAGCATAAGCAATATGGAGGAAGATAAGCTTGTACAGGTAGTCCTTGACTTACAATAATTCATTTAATGACCGTTAAAACAGCACCAAAAAGTGACTTATGACTGTTTTGCAGCATCCCCATGATCAGGTGGTCAAAATGTGGAAATACATCTAATAATGTATAGTTAAAATTACAAGATGAAACAAAATAGGGGCACTTAATGATGTAAAAATATGTAACAGCATGATGAAGATAGCAGGAAGTTTGAATCCGTCTTGCACTGCGTCCAAAAAAGAGGTTGTTATGGGGGTGGGAGGAGAGGAAACAATTGGAATTCGTATAAAGGTATACCTTTAAAATAAAAACTAGCAATATGGAAAACATTTTTTTTGCTTCTTTCGTTGGGAATATAATTATCAATTGCATTGATATTAAATGGGGCTTGCTAAAAGGTGGAAAAACACCACATAAAATAGAGAATGGGAGAGAGATAAAGAGAGGGAAAGAGGGAGAAAGGAGACAGGAGAGAGGGAAGTAGAAGGGAAGGGAAGAGCAGGAGAGAGGGAAGGTGTGGGAAGAGAGGAGAAGAGAAGGAGAGAGCAAGGGGAAGTAGAGAAGAGAGAGGGGGTAGAGGGAAGAAAGAAGGTAGGAAGAAGAAGAAAAAGAAATAGACTATAATATGGTGTATGGAAAGCAGAAGAGCAAATAAAAATGGAAGAGGCTTAATGGCAAAAAGAATTTATATACTATTGAATACTCAAAAAATGTTTGTTAAGATGTATAGGTATGCTTTGGATTATATTATATGTATGTTGAAAAAAACTTTTCTAAATTAAAAAAAATTCAGATGCTTGGCAGCTGACTCATATTTATGACCTTTGCTGTGTCCCAGGTTCATGTGAGTCCCCTTTTGCTATCTTTTGACAAGCAAAGTCAAAGGGGAAGCTAGATTTACTTAACAACTGGGTTACTAACATATCAACAAGTGATTCACTAAACAACGGGATTCAGGAAAGGTGGTAAAATGGGGGCAAAACAAACTTAAGAAATGTCTCACTTAACAACGGACACTTTGGGCTCGGTCTTGGTCGTAAGTTGAGGACTGCCTGCACCTGAAACTAAATGCCAGGAGTTCCTGTCAGGAGGCGGTGTTTGGCATACTGCACACAACTCAACTGGTGTGGATGGCAGCCAGTTGGATGGTTTTAAAAGGAGAAGGAACAGCTTCTGAATTACTAATAAGTGATGCATCTTCAACAAGACAGCAGGACTTAAATGCCGCTTGCTGAGAAGTAGCTGCGGGAAATTGCTAAAGACAATTTGGAAATTGAGAGCTTTCCATATGCACCACAGTTGGTCACTTGAGGACACAAAATGTTGAATCGGTCTAGCTTTACTCCCTTTCTTCTCCTGTCTTATGGAGGGTAGAGGACAGAAACATCTGTTTAAGGATCCAATCTTAGCTGGTCAGAGGGACTAAAAGGTTTAATTTTTAAAACTTTCAGCCTCTTGCTGGAATCCATCCTCCCCACAGAATTTCTCTCTCTCCAGAATATAGAATAGGATAGGATAGGATAGGATAGGATAGGATGGGATGGGATGGGATGGGATGGGATGGGATAGAATAGAATAACAGAGTTAGAGGGGACCTTGGAGGTCCAACCCCCTGCTTAGGCCGGAAACCTTAAACTACTTCAGACAAATGGTTATCCAACATCTTCTTAAAAACTTCCAGTGTTGGAGCATTTACAACTTCTGGAGACAAGTTATTCCCTTGTTAATTAGTCTAACTGTCAGGAAATTTCTCCTCAGTTCTAAGTTGCTTCTCTCCTTGATTAGTTTCCACTCATTGCTTCTTGTTCTACCCTCGGGTGCTTTGGAGAATAGATTGACTCCCTCTTCTTTGGGGCAACCTCCGAGATATTAGAACACTGCTATCATGTCTCATGGGCACTAATCGAAGACCTCCAAGGTCCCTTCCAATTCTGTTATTCTATTAATTGTTCTCACTGTTCTCCTTAATTGCAGGTTGTTTCTGTCCTTGATTAGTTTCCATCCATTGCTTCTTACCCTGCCTTCAGTTGCTTTGGAGAATAGCTTGACTGCCTATTCTTTGTGGCAACCCCAGAGATATTGGAAGACTGCTATCATGTCTCCCCTAGTCCTTCTTTCTATTAAACTAGACATACCCAGTTCCTGCAACCGTTCTTCATATGTTTTAGTCTCCAGTCCCCTAATCATCTTTGTTGCTCTTCTCTGCACTCTTTCTAGAGTCTCCACATCTTTTTTACATCGTGGCAACCAGAACTGAATGCAGGATTCCAAGTGTGGCCTCACCAAGGCATTATAAAGTGGTATTAACACTTCACGTGATCTTGATTCTATCCCTCTGTTGATGCAGCCTAGAACTGTGTTGGCCTTTTTGGCAGTTGCTGTACACTGCTGGCTCATATTTTATGAGCCAGCATATTTACATGGAGCACTTGCAACCGTTGTATTTATATGGTGCCTGGTTGCATATGGCTTTCAGTTGTTAATTAGGGCATTGATGACTGTCAATTAAATCATTAATTGTTGTTTCCTTGTGCTGCCATGCCCTCGGCTCTTAAGAACCTGGTAAGCTATAAATAAATCAGCAATCCTATTGACTGGCAAAGGGCACGTTTCTAGGCTTCAGTGATTTCTCTGGCTATTTTTGTCCCTGCTCGGCCAACAATCATAGTAGCTGCAAAATTGGATATGTCTCCTTATTCATTGCAATTTGAAGCTATCAATGAGTTCGTGTCTCCTTATCTAACCACTCACCACAATCTGGTGGTTAGCTTCCTCCCCATTTGTTTACTAAGTCACAAGAGCAATCCATGCAGGAAATCCAGGAAATCACATTAGAAAAATTTGTTAAGACTAAGACGAAAACAAAATTACAAAACTATTACATCTCCAAGGCTCACCAGAAACGGGAAAGCAGGGCGTGTTTCTGATCCCATTGACTAGGGAAGTATACCTGGTGGGACCATGAAAAAGGACCTTCTTAGTGGTAGTCCCTTCTTTATAAAAATACCCTCCTCCCTGGGGTAGGAAGGATGGAGTAGGGGTTTTTAATGGGTTATTAATTATATGATGGATTTTTTAAAATATGCAAACTGCCTAGAGTCACCTTTGTGTGAGTTGAGCAGCTATATAAATCTGTTTAATTTACAATCAGAATAGAGCTGGAAGGGACCTTGGAGGTCTTCTAATCCAGCCTCCTGCTCAAGCAAGAGACTCTATAGCAGGGGTGGCGAACAAGTTCGACAAAAAGAGCCAAAATTTTAAACTGTGAGAGTCAGAGAGCCACACCACGCACTCCCTTTCGGCGCTAAACCCGGAAGTACGGTCTTGCCCCGCCCCTGGCGACGCGACGACGCTTGCCTGCGCTCTACCAGCTCGGCTGGGAATGGAGACGTTTCCTCAGCGGAGCGGAGCGCCTGAAAGGGACGCAGGCTCAGCCTGCCAGGCTGCCACCACTCCACTGAAGACACTGCTGAGCAGAGAAACGTCTCCGTTCCCAGCCGAGCTGGTGGAGCGCAGGCAAGCGTCGTCGCGTCGCCAGGGGCGGGGCAAGACCGTACTTCCGGGTTTAGCGCCGAAAGGGACAAAATCCAAACTTGGCAAAGAGCCACAGTATACAAAATAATGATAAGAGGCAAAGAGCCGCATTCATTTTGGCCGGGAGCCGCATGCAGCTCGAGAGCCGCGTGTTCGCCACCCCTGCTCTATAGCATCTCAGACAGATGGCTGCCCAGTCTCTTCTTAAAAACCTCCGGTGATGAAGCACCCACAACGTCTGAATTGTTCCACTGGTAAAAAAGATGTTGAGACTCTAGAAAGAATACCAAGAAGAGCCACAAAGATGATTAGGGGACTAGAGCCTAAAACATCCGAAGAACGGTTGCAGGAACTGGGTATGTCTAGTTTAATGAAAATAAGGACTAGGGGAGACATGATAGCAGTGTTCCAATATCTCAGGGGTTGCCCCAAAGAAGAGGGAGTCAAACTATTCTCCAAGGGACCTGAGGGCAGAACAAGAAGCAATGGGTGGAAACTAATCAAGGAGAGAAGCAACTTAGAACTGAGGAGAAACTTCCTGACAGGTAGAACAATTAATCAGTGGAACAGAAGTTGCCTCCAGAGGTTGTGAATGCCCCAACACTGGGGTTTTTTAAAGAAAGATTGGCCAACCATTTGTCTGAAATTGTATAGGGCTTCCTGCCCTTGCGGGGGGGGGGGAGTTGGACTAGAAGACCTCCAAGGTCCCTTCCAATTCTGTTATTCTATTAATTGTTCTCACTGTTAGGAAGTTTCTCCTTAATTCCCAATTGCTTCTGTCTTTTAGGTTCCATGCATTGTTTCTTATCTTTCCTTCTGGTGCTTTGCAGAAATGGTTGACACCCCCCCTTTTCTTTGGGTAGCCCCTCAAATACTGGAATACTGCTATCGTCCCCCCCCCCAGACCTTCTTTTCTCTAGACTAGCCATTCTCAAATCCTGTAACCGTTCTTCGTGTGTTTTCGTCTTCCAGGTCTTTGATCATCCTAGTGTTTCTGTGTGTTTTTTCCAAAATCTCAACATCTTTTTTTTTTTTGGTAACGTGGTGGCCAAAATAAGTAAATACACAAATAAACGAAACGCGAATTGCATGAAGCCACCCAGTTCACTGGAAATTCCTCCGATGTACACCGAAAGTGAAATCCTTTGCCTTAGTTTTGCATCAAACTTTGCAAGTTGCGTGAAAACCCTTGGAGGTGCTTTGAGGACAGCGTCCAAGGTGCGCAGCAGGGTGTGGAGGCCATTGGAGACCTGAGCTTTTAGTCTGCGCAACTTTTCATGAAAGACAAAGCCAATTATTATTGCGGCTGACGCTTCTCTGAGTCGGTAAGACTTGCTACTCATCAATGCAGGTTGCATTGTTTTCTGACGCCAAGTAGCAATTTAGACTGGAGCCCTGAAAATTTCCATCAAATGCCTACGCCTGAATAATTTCTCCTGCGCACTGGTTCTCTCTCTCTCTCTCTCTCTCTCTCTCTCTCTCTCTCTCTCTCTCTCTCTCTCTCTCTCTCTTTATTTCTTTTTTTCCGGCTCAAGCCACCTGGCAGTAGCTGCATCCATTTTCTAATTCACTGGTTTAGTGAGTGTTTATTTGGCAAAGGTCTTATGTACACTGGACATGGACCTATTTCCTCACCTTTGCAGGAATAGTTCTTTGCAAAGCAAACCCACAAGGTGCAGGCTGCAGCACCATATTTATAGAAGCGAGGAGGAGGAGGAGGAGGAGGAGGAGGAGGAGATGGTGATATCCATTCAACCATGTCCGAATCTATGGGCCAGGTCTCTCTTCCGATCTTGCAATGCTTGTTTTGAGTTGTTCTGTGCTCTGGATGGTGTCAGCTTTGAGGGCGTCCAGCCACCGTGTTCTTGGGAGGCCTTTTACCACTCACTTTTCCCAACATAATTTCTTTCTCCAGTGAATTCCCCTGCATGACGTGGCCAAAGCAAGTGAGACACAGCTTTGTGATTTTTGCCTTCCAGTGGCATATCTGGTGTTACGTACTCCAGGATTTGCTTGTTAATCACCTTTGCTGTCCAAAGAATACCCTGGAGTCTTCTCTAGCACCAAACCAAAAAAATCCTGTCTTGATTTTTTAAGTTCCAACTTTCACAACTACGAGGGATCACAATAGAGTGGACTAACCTCCAAGTGGAGTATATCCCACAACCAGACTAAACTCTTTTCAATCGGTTCTTGAGTCAGCAGAAAACAAAATTGTGTAAATATAGTGGCACTCATTGCAGTTCCCTCCCAGGCCTTGCTTATCCCTGTTTCTAGTCCTTGCCAATCCACTGGCTTCTTTCCAAGATAAAGTAAGTGCCACAAAGAAGAGGGTGTCAACATATTTTCCAAAGCACCAGATGGCAGGACAAGAAACAATGAATGGAAACTAATCAAAGAGAGAAGCAACCTGGAATTAAGGAGAAACTTCCTAACAGGGAGGACAATTAACCAGTGGAACAGAAGCTGCCTCCAGAAATCGTGCTCCATCACTGAAGGCTTTTAAGAAGAGACAGGACAGCCACCTGTCTGGAATGATATAGGTTCTCCTGCTCGAGCAGGGGGCTTGGCTAGAAGACCTCCAAGGTCCCTTCGAGCTCTATTCTGATTATTATTGATTATTATTATTATCACGTAATGACTCCACTTGGATGTTAGAATAAGAAGAAAAACACACTTTTAACAACAGGACAACTAGGGATGACCTTGCTCAGGGGCTGGGAATGAGATGAAGGCCACGTCATGAAAACGTGGCACCAAAGAAGAAGTTGTTGCTGCATGTGTGGATTGTCAATATGTGCAGTGATGTAACGGCTTGTGGGGAGGACTTTGTGAGACAGGAGGCAAAACTCCAAAAAGGCAAGGGTCATATAAAAGACATCCCAGAAGGAAGGAAGGAAAGGAAGGAAGGAAGACCAACTTATCCACTGTAGTGATTCACTTACTAACTGTGGCAAGGTAGTAAAATGGAACAAAACTCACTTAACAACTGTCTCACTTAACAACAAATTTTGAGTTCAATTGCAGTTGTAAGTTAAGGACTACCTATATTTGTATCTTTATATTGTATATATGTGTGAAAGCTGGACCATAAGAAAGGCTGAGCGCCAAAGAATGGAGGCCTTTGAACTCTGGTGCTGGAGAAGAGTCCTGTGAGTCCCTTGGACTGCAAGGCGATCAATTGGTCAGTCCTAGAGGAGATCAACCCTGACTGCTCTTTAGAAGGCCAAATCCTGAAGAGGAAACTCAAGTACTTTGGCCAACTGATGAGAAGGAAGAAGGACTCCCTGGAGAAGAGCCTCATGCTGGGAACGATGTGGGGCAAAAGAAGCAGAAAATGAGGTGGCTGGATGGAGTCACCGAAGCAGTGGGCGTGAGCTTAAATGGACTCCAGAGGATGGTAGAAGATAGGAAGGCCTGGAGGAATGTGGTCCATGGGGTCACAATGGGTTGGACAAGACTTTGCAGCTAACAACAACAACATTTACTGTATGTCACGAGATCACAACCCAAATTTTTATTCTTGTGTCCAGTGTCAGAACGCAAGCACAGAGGAGCAGGATTTGCCTTATTTATTTTATTTATTAGATTTTTATCCTTCCCGTTAGTCTAAAATCAGCAATTTATACTCGTAATAAGTGTAAAATAATAATACTTATTATTTTTATGGGTAACTGTCACCTTAGGCACACTCCTATGACAAAGCCAGTGTTGAGAGAATTATAATCTGTTAACATCTGAAGGACTGTCACATCCTTCTGTATCCCCCAGCTGAGAAGGTGACTCATTCCCATTGTTGCTCTAGGTTTTATTTCCCCGTCATTGTTTACGAAATGCAAATTTCTAACCCCACATTCAGTTTCGGATTCTGGAAACTTTTAATCACATATAACAGAAGAACAGAGTTGGAAGGGATCTTGGGGGTCATCTAGTCCAATCCTCTGCATGAAGAGGAGACAAGGGTGGGCTGCTACAGGTTCACCCAGGTTCGGGAGAACCCTTAGCTAACGTTATGGTCGGTTCGGAGAATTTATGAGAAACATTATGGCCGGTTCGTCTGGTTCCAGATCCCATCCCTGGCTTGTCCCACCCACCCCACCACACTCCTGCCACCCCACTACGCCCCTCCCAGGAGTCTCCATGCGGCCCATTTTGGATGCGAGGTAAATGCAGGGCCTGCGCAGAGTCTCGATGTGGGGCGGGGGGAAATGGGGTTCCCAGAAATTCTGGAAGGCCGGGAATGGGCCTGTTTCCAGCCTCTGGAGGGTGTTGTTGGAAGAAATGTCCTTCTGGGTTTGGCTCCAAGTGGGGAAAAAGACACTGGAGACATGGAGGCTGCTTGGAAAGATGGTTTTAATGGTGGACAGGACCACATGGCTTGAGTCCTGAACAGAAAAGGTGATCACATGCTTCAATGTTGGTGGAGAAGAAGAGAAGGGAAGAGAAGAGAAGAGCAGGGGTGAAGAAGGGCTTGCAGGGATTTTTATAATCTGTTCTGCCCCACCTATCTGTTTCCTGTTCCTGTGTAAGAAATGTATTCTGATTGGTTGCCAGACTCTCATGGGCCCGTGCAAGGGCAACCCTCTAGGCCAGTGGTGGGCAACCTTTTTTTTCAACTGAGCCAAATCTCGCCAAAACCACGATTGAAATTTATTTTGAGAGCCACATTTTTAAAACCAAAAATACATAGGATGGTACACTGTTTTTAGATTCAATAAACTCTGGCATTTGAAGCACGCAAGTCTTAAAGCTGTCAAGTTACAAGATCCTTGCATCCCTAACCCTTTAGGAAAAAAACCCCAAGGGGTCTTCAAACCTGACAGCTTTAAGACTTGTGGACTTCAACTCCCAGAATTCCTCCTCCAGTCATGTTGGCTCAGAAACTCTGGCATTGAAGCATGCAAGTCTTAAAGCTGTCAAGTTGCAAGACCCTTGCACCCCTAACCCTTTAGAAAAAAAAACCCAGGGTCTTCAAACCTGACAGCTTGAAGACTTGTGGACTTCAACTCCCAGAATTCTGAGAATTGAAGTCCACCAAGGGCATCAATCATATTAGCCCAGGGATCTGCAAAATTGGCTCTTAAGACTGGTGGACTTCAACTCCCAGAATTCTGAGAGTTGAAGTCCACCAAGGGCATCAATCATATTAGCCCAGGCAGGGATCTGCAAAATTGACTCTTAAGACTGGTGGACTTCAACTCCCAGAATTCTGAGAATTGAAGTCCACCAGTCTTAAAACAGCCAACTTTGCAGACCTCTGTGTTAGCCCAAAGCCTGGCGCTGGGCGGGCCTTGCTCCCCCATTGGTGGAGCCCCAGGAAGCGAGGAGGGAGAAAAAGAGACGGAGGCCAAGGAGCTTCTCCCCCCCCCCCACAAAAATCTTATCAGGGAGCCGGCGGGCAGTAGCAAATTAGCTGATCACGCAGCGTGATCGGCTAATTTGCTACTGCCCGCCCGGCTCCCTGGTTAGATTTTTGCTGGGAGGAGGCGGGGGGAAGCTCCTTAGCCTCCATTTCTTTTTCTGCCTCCTCACTTCTCGTCCCCGCCCGACTTCAGGATCCTCCACGCGGCGTGATCGGCTAATTTGCTACTGCCCACCCGGCTCCCCGATTAGATTTTTGCTGGGAGGAGGCGGGGCGGGAAGCTCCTTAGCCTCCGTTTCTTTTTCGGCCTCCTCGCTTCTCGTCCCCGCCTGACTTCAGGATCCTCCCTAATCATTGTGGGTCGAAAAGAAAAAAGGGAAAGAGGCGCTTGTTTTGAAGTGCCCGAGAGGAGGGAGGGGAGCAGGCGCCCGGCACACAGAAGAGCCACATTAAAGTGTGTAAAGAGCCGCATGTGGCTCGCGAGCCGCGGCTTGCCGACCACTGCTCTAGGCTGAGTTTGAATTCAGGTTTGATTGAGTTCTCAGCTGCCATGTGGTCAGTTGAGTAAAGGCTTATATTATCATGCCTTTATTGTCACTGCCAGAACTCTACACCCATCCCCCTGGAGCTGAAGGGGAGAACTCTTTATTATGTAAAGTGGACTAGCTTGGCCTTCTTAATGGCCCATTGATAAAGTGGGGATGGGCCGGAAGCTGCAGGAATTTACTTAGTTTTTAAAATGTGTTTCTCCCTTTTTCACATCCAGGAAAATATAATATTCTGCCTTATCAATATTTCCTAGGATATTTCATTTTTCTGGGAGAGGGCTGGGTAATAACTTCCTACAGTGTCAAGGCTCAAGGAAAGCCTTTGAATCCTGGGGAAGGTGAAAACGCCCTCCACCCACCATGCAGGAGGCGTGGTGGGTTCCTATTGGTTCGGACCAGTTCTACCGAACTGGTAGTAGTTTGGCGGCCTAGGTTGCTAGAACCGGCAGCGACCCAGGCCTCCCACACGTCCGAACTGATTCTGCGGGCGGCGGCGTAATTGCCGCCATCTTGTGTTTTGCTTCTGCACATGCGCAGAACAACTTTTATTTTACAAGCAAACCAGCAGTAGTGCCTGCTGGAACCCACCCCTGCAACTAAGCCACGCCCACCATGGCCACGCCCACCCAGCAACTAGGCGGAGAACTGGTTGCTGAAATTTTTGAAGCCCACCCTTGAGTGGGGACCCTATATTTTATCTGAATGCTGTACACCCCACCCCCCAGAGTCATTTCTTGTGAGATGGGTGGCCATATGCATTTAATAGAGAGATAAAGGAATTAAATTAGAATTCAGCAAGGCCTCCCTTCCTTTCCTGCTATATAATCCAAATTTTTATCTTGTAGAGCTGGAGTCACCGAGAGTGACTTGGGCAGGCATATAAATTTTCTTAAATAGATAAAATTTAAATTTGCCCTGGAGAGATTTCTAGCAAATGATTTAAGCTCCTGCTTGGGCTTCCAGAACTGTTGAAAGTTATAGCCATCTGGGTTTCCCTCTTCCTTGAGGGAAAGGAGTGAACGAAGGAATGTAATTATTTATGTTTTTTATACTATGGCACGTTTTTATTGTAAACTGTCCAGAGTCACTTAAGTGAGACTGGGGGTGTGGTGTAGAAGTTGGATAAGTCACAGGGGTGGGATTGAAAAATTTTAGCAACCAGGTCTCTGCCCGTTTGCTGAGTAGGCGTGGCCATGGGGGCGTGGCCTAGTCAGCTTCCAGTACCACGGCGGGGGACAGAGCGTTTTCACCCTCCCCAGGCTCTTTCCTTGAGTCTCCGGGAGGGCAAAAATGGCTTCCCCCAGACTCCGGAGCCCTGCATTTACCTCGTATCCAAAATGGGCCACGTGGAGACGTGGTTTTATGCCCTCTCTGGCCTTTGATCTTGATCTTGTATTCTGATTGGTTGTCAAGCTCCCATGGAGCCATGCAGGGGCAACTCTCTAGGCTGTGTTTTGAATCCATGTTTGGATGAGCATTGCTTCTTCCCAGGTGCCCTGTGGTGAGATGGGTAAACGGCTATAATACTATCATGCCTTAATCCCATCACCCTGGAGCTGAAGGGAGGAGATCGTTGTTATGTAGAACAGACTCGCTTAAGCCTTTTAATGGCCCGTTGACAAAGGTGGGGGCTATTAAGAGTGAGTGTGTTTCCTGCCTAAAAACAGGTTTCTCCATTTCTGATCCAGGGAAATGTAATATTCTGCCTTTTCAATATTTTCCAGGATATTTCATTTTTCTAGGAGAGGTTTTCTTAAAAAACTTCCTACAGGAGGAAGGCACTGGAAACATGGAAGCTGCTTGGAAAGAAGGTTTTAATGGTGGACAGGATCACATGCCTTGAAGATGTTGGGTGAAGGGTGGGTGGGGGAAAGAGATGCTGAGAGTATCTGGGTTTTATACCCTCTTTGGGCTATTGAATTTGAGCTTGTATTCTGATTGGTTGTCAGACTCCCATGGGGCCATGCAGGGGCAACTGTACATTGTCCTGAATCCCAGGCTTGGTTGAGCCTTGCTGGGTGATGTAATCTTCCCAGGTGCCATGAGATGGGTAGAGGGCTAATCCTACCTTTGTTGGATCTTGGGTGAGGGCATTTGCCTATGAACAGACCTGGCTATCTCTTTATCCCTTAAGTGGGCTATTGAGGAGGGTGGGGGCTATTAAGAGGGAGTCTGCTTCCTGCCTTTAAAAAAAACCATGTTTCTCCATTTCTCATCCAGGGAAATATAATATTCCGCCTTTTTAATATTTCCTAGAATACTTTATCTTTCCAGGAGAGGGGTGGGTGCTGACTTCCTACACCCCGATGCCAGAAGCAGGTAATTTGCAGACATATTTTGGCCCTAGAATCCAAACTCCTGTTAAATGTGGAGTTTGCTAAATTGATAAATAAATAAATATAGATTTACTGTATTTACGTTTTTAAAAAGAGCTTCCTTTTCTGAGGATGCGTATTTCAAATACAATACAATAGCAGACGTGGAAGGGACCTTGCAGGAAACTCAATACCGTTTCAGACAAATGGCTATCCAACATCTTCTTAAAGACTTCCAGTGTTGGGGCATTCACAACTTCTGGAGGCAACTTCTGTTCCACTGATTCATTGTTATCACTGTCAGGAAATTTCTCCTCAGTTCTAAGTTGCTTCTCTCCTTGATTAGTGTCCACCCATCACTTCTTTTCCTGCCCTCAGGTGCCTTGGAGAATAGTTTGACTCCCTCTTCTTTGTGGCAGCCCCTGAGATATTGGAACACTGCTATCATGTCTCCCCTAGTCCTTCTTTCTATTAGACTAGACATACCCAGTTCCTGAAACCGTTCTTCATATGTTTTAGCCTCCACTCCCCTAATCATCTTTGTTGCTCTTCTCTGCACTCTTTCTAGAGTCTCCACATCTTTTCTACATCGTGGTGACCAAAACTGAATGCAGTATTCCAAGTGTGGCCTTACCAAAACATTATAAAGTGGTATTAACACTTCAAGTGACCTTGATTCTATCCCTCTATTTATGCAGCCTAGAACTGTGTTGGCTTTTTTGGCAGCTGCTGCACACTGCTGGCTCATATTTAAATGGTTGTCCACGAGGATTCCAAGATCGCACTCACAGTTACTACTACTGAGTAAGGTATCATCTATGCTGTACCTGTGCATTTCGTTTTTGTTGCCTAAATGTAGAACCTTACTCTTTTCACCATTGAATTTCATTTTATTAGATAGTGCCCAATGTTCAAGTTTGTCAAGATCCTTCTGTATCTTTAGCCTATCTTCTGGAGTGTTGGTTATTCCTGCCAGCTTGGTGTCATCTGCAAATTTGATGAGTTCCCCATTTATTCCCTCATGGGATATTTGAGAAATTTATAAACTTCAAAATGAAACCATGATTTGCAATATTAGTGCAACGATCTCATGACCTGTGAGGAGGTGAAGAGGTGTGACACACAGGTTCAGATTTTGAAATGGTGACCTTTGCATTGGATGTGATTTCTGTTCCTTCCTTCCTGCCTGCTTGCCTGCCTTCCTCTTTCTTTCTTTCTTTCTTTCTTTCTTTCTTTCTTTCTTTCTTTCTTTCTTTCTTTCTTTCTTTCTTTCTTTCTTTCTCTCTCTCTCTTTCTTTCTTTTTCTTTCTGTCTTTTTTTTCTTTCTTCTTTCCTTCCTTCTTTTTTCTTTTCTTTCCTCTTTCTTTCTTTCCTCCCTCCCTCCCTTCTTTCTTTCCTTCCTCCCTTTCTACTTTCTTTCTTTTTTCTCCTTCCTTTTTTCTTTTTCTTTCCTTCCTTTTTTCTTCCCTCCCTCCCTTCTTTTTTTCCTTTCTTTTTTCTTTCCTTTCCTCTTTCTTTCCTCCCCCTACCTCTTGCCTGCCTGCTTTTTTTTCTTTCTTTTTTCTTTCCTCCCTCCCTCCTTTCTTTCTTTCCTTTTTCTTTCTTTCCTTCTTTCTTTTTTCTTTCCTTCCTTCTTTCCTCCCTCCCTCCTTTCTTTCTTTCCTTTTTCTTTCTTTCCTTTCTTTTTCTTTCCGTCCTTCCTTACTCCTTCCTTCCTTTCTGTTGTATAAGTGCACACATTGTTTTTCTTCGAAAGAAGAATAGGAAATGCATAAAACTGCAAAGGTCGCTAAAAATAGGCTGGGTCGAATGCAATTTATTTGCTTGGCAGTTTCTGGAGTCCAAGGAAACCTCGGTGGATCAGCCAGTTGGAAATCGTAAAAGAATGAAAACATAATGATATTAAATTAGTGCCTGAGGTCCTTCAGGCACAGGAAGAATCGCTGTGAATTGCTCAGAAGCACTGCAAGTCTTCCTTGTTCCTTCAGATGTAATGGTGGCTCTTGGGGCTTATGGAAAATGTCTATAAATTGTGTTTTGTTTTTGTTTTCGGCAGTATGGCGTGTCACAGAGAGTTTAGAGAAACATGCTCCTTCTTTCCAACATATGGGGAGGGTTGTTACATGCATACTCCCAGTTTCAGATTATGGTCCTTCACTCACAAACTCACAAGGACTGGAAAACAGCTGCACACTTTCAACAAACGAGGGCCAGCTGGTTCTTTTGGATATTGCAGCGCCAGTGAATTTACAATAATGGCAAAACTTTATTGGTTGCAATGCAGATGGCCCTCGACTTACAACAGTTTGTTTAGCGACCGAAATTACGACAGCACTGGAAAAAGTGACTTTTGGCTGTATTTCACACCTACCACTGTTACAGAATCCCCAGGGTCAGATAATCAAAATTCAGGCCCTTGGCAACTGGCTCGTATTTATGACGGTGGCAGTGTCCTGGGATCACATGATCACCTTTTGCGAACTTCCGACAAGCAAAGTCAACAGGGAAGCCAGATTTACTTAACAATCATGATAAACAACCGCTGTAATTCATGGAACAACGGTTGAATGAAAGGTTGTAAAAGGGGCCACAACTGTCTCCCTTAGCAACAGGAATTCCCGGGTCAATTATGGTCATAGGTTGAGGGCTACCTATATATATATATTTCCTCTTTCTCACACGCACACAATCATCCTCTGTTAGATCGGGTAATGGATAGGCGCACAAGGCTAAAAGGCAACAACAGCTCTTTATTATAGTACAACAAGTGAGAACAATCCAGCGAAGGTTGAGTCTCACAGCAGCCCTTTTATAGGGAGCTGTCAGACCCTTCGACCCAATAGGATTAAACCTCTGTCCCCGCCGGAACAGAGGACCTTGGTGGAAACCACTGAAGTTAGAGCAAGTATCTAACATCCTCCATGATCCATGTTCGTCTCGGGTAGAGTGGCGGGCATCAGCCAGAAGGACAGCAGCTGCCAGATCGGGTTGTGAATGTGACTTTAAAGAGTGAATGGGCTTTAGGACTACTTTTATCCCTCAAATTCTTGCTTTGTTGTATTGGAAGAAATGTCCATCTGGGTTCAGTTCCAAGTGGGGGAAAAGACCCTGGAAACATGGGGGCTGCTGGGAAAGATGGTTTAATGGTGGACAGGATTACATGGCTTGAGCTCCTGAACAGAAAAGGGGGATCAGATGCTTCCAGATGTTGGGTGAGGAAGAAAAAGACAAAAAAGGGACTTGCTGGGTTTTTTATACTCTGTTCGGGGGGCCCCTCTCTGTTTCCTGTTCCTGTGTAAGAAATGTATTCTGATTGGTTGTCAGACTCCCATGGGGCCATGCAGGGGCAACTCTCTAGGCTGTGCTTCGAGTCCAAGTTTGGTTGAGTTCCCAGATGCGCTGTGGTGAGTTGGGTAAAGGGCGAATACTATCACGCCTTAATCCCATTACCCTGGAGCTGAAGGGGAGGGATCTTTGTTATGTAGAATAGACTGACTCGGGCATTAAGGAAAGTGGGGGCTATTAAGAGTGAGTCTGCTTGCACGCATAACTTATGCACAGTATTGGAAAAAAGAAAATACACAATCAGAGCTAGATATAATCAGAAAAGTATTGGCCTGTGCTTGAACTTAAAAATAAAAGGGAATCAGAATATTTTGAAATATGGAACAGATTTTATGATTGGTATAAGACAAGGAGAGAAGACTGGAACAAAATGTATATATTGTGATTGGACAGAAGGATAGACAATGTATTAAGCAGGCAAATTGTTAATGGTTGAAACTAGCTGCATATAATGTTAATGTATGGACACTGCGACTTCGCAGTATTGCATTGTTTTAAATGTGAAAATTATATATGTGTGTGTGTGTTGTATTTGTGCTGATAAATAAATAAAGGGAGACTAGTATAGATCCATTTCAAGCTATTTAGCTCTCATCAGCTAGCCATACCCTTACTGGGATTTGAACCTGATGAGGGCTAGCTTACGGAACATAGAATCATAGGGCTGCAAGGGACTTTGGAGGTCTTCAAGACCCTGCTCAGGGCAGCAGACCAGTGGTGGGTTTCAATTTATTTTACTACCGTTTTGCTCATACATGCGTGATGCTACTGCGTATGCACAGAAGTGTCCGGGTGAATGGGTGGAGCCTCCCATCACCGCCGCTGCTACCGGTTCACCCAATCTGTGGCGAACTGGCACAAACCCACATCTGCAGCAGACCAACAAATGGCTTTCCAGTCTCTTCTTGAAAGCCTCCAATGATGGAGCACCCACAACTTCTGGAGGCAAATAGTTCCGCCAGTGACGTGCGGTGAGGTTTATGACTGGTGAGGCTGGTGACGTCATCAAACCACGTGGTTGCTCCGATCGCATGGGCGCAGCCCAAACGGAGAAGTTTCTTTTCTCAGAAATGTCAGGAAGAGGCAGGCAGGCTGCTGCAGCTCCACTGAGAAGACATTTCTGAGAAGAGAAACTTCTCCTTTCTACTCCTTCCCCCCCCTTCTAGCACTGATGATGTTACCGTGTTTCCCTGAAATTTTGGGGCTGCTGGGCGGCTGCTCCCTTGTGAACTGGCTCCCGAAGAGCCGGCTCCTGCGGCTTGGCACATTCGGGATACCCCCTAGGTCAGTGCATGGAGCTCTGCCCGGCTGGAGAAGGGGGTTGCGCGAGCGCCTGTTTCGCCCGCAGCTTCACCAAGCCCTTGCGCAGCTCTCCCAGGCCACCGCCACTGGTCGCCGACCGCTGGCCGTTGCTGCCCGCCGCAAACCGCGGCCGCCCCGCTCCGAGCATAACTTTCAAACTCCAAAACTCGGGGCCAAGTCTTCCAGCATCGGCCGCTCTAGGAGTGCTCTCTATGGTGGGCCGGCTGCCGGACAGAGAGTTTTCTGGACAGAGTCTTCTGTCACGTAACCCCCTTCTCCAGCCGGGCAGAGCTCCATGCACTGACCTAGGGGGTATCCCGAATGTGCCATGCCGCAGGAGCTGGGCGGGGGGGGGCGGGCAGAGCACCACATGGCTTGGCACCTTAGGGATACCCCCTAGGTCAGTGAATGGCACTTTTCCCGGCTGGAGAGGGGATTTGCCGGGCGGCTGCTCGTGAGCATGGTTACCTCATGGCTGCTTCGCCCCTGAGGCTGTGCCCAGCTCTTTGGGAGCCAGTTCACAAGAGAGCAGCCGCCCGGCAACTCTCCCCTCTGGCCAGACAGAACGCCACTCCCCAACCTAGCGGTATACTGAAGGCGGCAAGCAACGTGAGCGCTTCCCCCCTGGCTCCTGTAACTTGGCCCGGGATCCTTGCAAGGGGAATGGGACCACGTGTGCAGGCGGCTCCTCAGCACAGCCTCAGATTAGCAGAGCCGCGATCCCCTTCCCCTGCACACGTGGTCCCATTCCCCTCCTTCCTGAGCCAACATGAAGGGGACCGCGGCTGCGCTGATTGAGGCTGGAGCTGAGGAGCCTCCTGCACACGTCCCATTCCCCATGCAAGGATCCTGGGCTCGCCCAATGTAAAAAATGGCGAGATCGGCACACTTGGGGCTGCTGCTGAGATGTCCAGGGAGGCTAAACCAAGCCGCGTGCCTCTCCCAGCCACTTTCACGGCTTCCTGGAGTAATTCTTTTTTATTTTCATGATGAGAGTGGTGAGGCTTCGCCTCCCCTGCCTCCCCTGACTGCACGTCACTGAGTTCCGCTGATTCATTCTTCTGATGTCAATAAATTTCTCCTTAGTTTTAGGTTGGTTCTGTTCTTGATAAGTTTCCATCAATTGCTTATTCTCCTGCCCTCAGGTGCTTTGGGGAATAAGTCAACTCCCTCTTCTTTGTAACAATCCCTCAAGTATAGAATAGAATAGAATAACAGAGTTGGAAGGGGCCTTGGAGGTCTTCTAGTCTAACCCCCTGCTTAGGCAGGAAACCCTACAACCACTTCAGACAAATGGCTATCCAACATCTTCTTAAAGACTTCCAGTGTTGGGGCATTCACAACTTCTGGAGGCAATTTCTGTTCCACTGGTTAATTGTTCTCACAGTCAGGAAATTCCTCCTTAGTTCTAGGTTGCTTCTCTCCTTGATTAGTTTCCACCCATTGCTTCTTGTTCTACCCTCAGTTGCTTTGGAGAATAGCTTGACTGCCTATTCTTTGTGGCAGCCCCTGAGATATTGGAAGACTGCTATCATGTCTCCCCTGGTCCTTCTTTCTATTAAACTAGACATACCCAGTTCCTGCAATCGTTCTTCCTATTGCTAAGCAAGTGACTTTTTGCCCCATTTTACTTCTCTCCTTCATTAGTTTCCACCAGTGATGGGATTCAGCCGCACCTATTCAGTTGTTAATTTTCTAAGCAGTTCGGAGAGTCAATTGTTGGAAGAAATCTCCTTTTATTTTTTCCCCCCACTTTACAGGGCTAATCCTGTAAGGAAGGCAGGAAGGAAACATTCTGGTGTTGTTTCTAGCCTGATCTTTATTGCCATTCTTACAGAAACTGCCTCTCCGGTTAACCCTTATCACATTGCAACAGCTAAGGCAAAGCGCCTATTGACCTGAGTGACGTTGAGTTGACCACACCCACACGGTCACATGACCACTGAGCACCACCTACCCAGCTGGTCATTAGGGCAGAGAAATGGTTGTTAAATTATTTGAATCCCACCACTGGTTCGACATCATGGCTTCTTGTCCTGCCCTCAGGTGCTTGACTCCCTCTTCTTTCTTTCTTTCTTTCTTTCTTTCTTTCTTTCTTTCTTTCTTTCTTTCTTTCTTTCTTTCTTTCTTTCTTTCAGCTGTTATGTAACCCTTAATCTTTCTCTTTGGTAGCCTAGAACAGGGCTGTCACTCTTGGCGTCATGTCATATCACGGGATATATCGCGACTTTCCACCCCTTCACTAAAATAGATGGATGTGGCCATCTGGTCCGCTGGTCGTGAGTTTGACTACTCCTGGTCTAGGCCTACCTAGTTCCCTCAAACATTTCTCAGCCTCCTCCAGACCCTTTTTTTATTTTTTTGTATTTTTTGTATTATTATTTTTTTGTATTTTTTGTATTTTTTTGTATTTTTGTATTTTTTGTATTTTTTGTTTTTCTCTATACTCATCCTGAGGCCTCCGCTTCTTTTTTTTGTACAAGTAGCCCTCGACTTATGACCACAATTGAGCGAAAAAAAATTGTTGCTAAGCGAAACATTTGTTAAGTGAGTTTTGTCCAATTTTGCGACTTTTCTTGCCCGGTTTGTCAAATAAACCGCCCATATAAAAACAACAGTTATAAAAATACAAACCAGCATTATGAAAAATGGAAACGTTGCAAAAAATTAAAATACACAACTTCAAAGCATCGGGCGAGCGGGAATATCAATCACGGAGGGGAGACAATGTAAAACATCATCTGTGTACAGGTAGTTCTTCACTTACGACTGGCCACTTGCAAGTCTTTGAACTTAATGACTGAACCCCAAAATGGGACTTAGGAGCAGCGGTGAAATTGAAATATTTTTACTTCCGGTTCTGTCGGCCTGGTTTGGTGGGCGTGGCAGGGGAAGGATACTGCAAAATCCCCATTCCCTCCCCATTCCTGGGGGAAAGATATTGTAAAATCTCCATTCCCACCCCTCTCTGGGGCCCAGTCAGAATCGGTATTTGCCGGTTCTCTGAACTACTCACAATTTCCGCTACCAGTTCTCCAGAACCCGTCAGAACCTGCTGAAGTTCACCTCTGCTTAGGACCCACTTTTAAAGTTCTGACCTCCATTTTCCCCCTCCTCACGATCATGTGATTGTATTTGGGTCGATTAGCAACTGGCCCACATTTTCAACTATTTGTGGTCTTTAAGTGGGGCGGACCTGATTGAACATTGCCTAGCAACGGAACTTTTGGCCTCAATGTGACTTTAAATTCAGGATTGTCTGTAATTTCATTTTATGAGACTTTCTTTTTTGACCCCTTTGTCCTGGAAATACAGGCTTCCTCCAGCCCTCTCCTCATTAAATCCTCAAAGTTTTGACCCTCCCTGCTTTTTTTTTTTTTGAAGATTTGAGACAGGCTGATTTTAACCTCCAATGACCGACTGACAGATCAGGAGCATTAAGGCTCTTAGCAATTGCATGGATAGATTTTCTCCACCCACCGTCAAACATTTCAGGTGCTAAAGGGAAAAACATTTTTCACTTTTTAAAAGAAAACATCCTATCGCCTTCAGACGCAGGCATCCTCTATCTTCCTCAAAACGTCTCCTTCCATATTTTTTCCCCCACATAGAAGCCATAACATTTTTATAGCCGTGACGAATTACCTCTTGTCTTGTTTGAAAAACACAAGCCCTTCAGCCTGAATGATAAGGAAAGTAAAGGGGGGAAAAGTTTCTTCAAATGATAAGCTTTTCCCTCATGGCTGATGATAGTATGCGCCCTTTCAAAAATTAAAAAAGAAAGAAAGAAGGAATGGTTTTACTGAATAATAAAGTACATTTAAAACACGAGTGCAGGCACGCACCTCCAGCTTTGCATAATGAAATGGTTATAATGTTTTAAATCCCCACCTCCAGCTGCACCGTTATACGACAATGGATAATGAAAAATAATATTCGGAACAATTTGTTTTGGGTGTGTGTGTGGGAAGACAGAACTTGATCGTGGCTGAAATGAAATTTATTCAAACACTTCTAGTCAGAGGGCTAAATAACTTCCACTCCATCTCCATTAGGAAGGTGGTATGCTGAGGAAATCTGGACGTTTCTCTCGGCAACTTTAAAATGGTGGACTCCATTTCCCAGAATTCCTCAGCCAATATGGGTGAAATTCCAACTCCCAGGATTCCTCAGCCACCATGAGTGGACTTCAGTTCCCAGAATTCCCCATTCAGCATAGGTCAGAATAAATTAGAATTATAGGGATGGAAGCAACCTTGTAGGCCTTCCAATTCAACCCTTTGCCCAAGGCAGGAGATCTTATGCCCGGGATGGCAAACTTATGGCACCCGTGCCACAGGTGGCATGTGGAGCCATTTTTTTAGGGCACGCGAGGCATTGCCCTGCCAGCTGAATTCGGCTATTTTTTGAGGCTGTTTTTCAGAGTGTGAAAAACCAGCCCTATGGGCAAACCGGAATTTCAGAAATGGACTTCTGGTTTGCTCGTAGTGCCGTTTTTCACCCTCTGGAGCCTTCTGGAGGCTTCCCTGAAGGCTCTGAAGGGCAAAAAACAGCCCTACGAGCAAACCGGAAGTCACCTAGGGTCATTTTCCCCCTCCAGAGCCTTCAGGGAAGCCTCCTGAAGCCTCCGGAGGGCAAAAAACGGCCCTACAAGCAGTGGCATAGCGTGGGGGGTGCAGGGGGGGCCGGCCGCACCGGGCGCAACATCTGGGGGGGCGCCCTGACTCGCCCTGCGCCGCCCTTTGCCGGACTGTGGCCGTCTCTTTCCTCCCGAGGAGGAGCTCGAAGGGCAGCGGGAAAAGGCTCGACTGAAGGGAAGCAGGTGCCGCGGGGGTGGGAGGCGCACCGGGGGCTTCGGGAAGGCGCCGGCTTCCCGGGGCGCTCCAGGCGGAGCCGAAGGAGAGCGGCGCTGCGCTCCGTCTGCCCGCCGCTGCAACGCCACCGCGTCCTCCCGCTCCGCCTGGAGCGCCCCGGGAAGCCGGCGCCTTCCCGAAGCCCCCGGTGCGCCTCCCACCCCCGCGGCACCTGCTTCCCTTCAGTCGAGCCTTTTCCCGCTGCCCTTCGAGCTCCTCCTCGGGAGGAAGGCAGGAGGCCAGCATGGAGAGCCTCACTTGACTGATGCCGACCCAGGGGCAGCTGCAGTCGGGCCGCCCTCGCTTTAGGGGGCGCAAATTACTTGCCTTGCCCCGGGTGCTGACAACCCACGCTACGCCACTGCCTACAAGCAAACCAGAAGTCCATTCCCAAACTTCTGGTTTGCCCATAGGGCCAGTTTTTCACGCTCTGTAGGCTTCAGGGAAGCTCCTGAAGCCTCCGGAGGGCCTTCGGGAGGGGAAGGGGAAGGGTAATTTTGCCCTCACCAGGCTCCTAGAAAACCTCTGGAGCCTGGGGAGGGCGAAAAAAGCACGCCAAAAGCAGGGGAGAAGCGCTGATCACGTGTGCAATCGTGGGCAGGGTGGTGGTGTCGCATATGCATGCATGCTGGGGTCGGGCGCATAGAATTATGGGAGTGGCATGCCTGCGCACAACTCCCCTGCACTCCCCCCATTTTTGACACACAGCCCAAAAAAGGTTAGCCATCTCTGCCTTATGCCATTCTGGACAAATGGCTGTTCAGTCTCTTGTTAAAATGAAGCACCCACAACTCCTGTGGGGCAAGAGGTTCCAATGATTCACTGTTCTCACTGGCAGGGAACTGGATATGTCTAGTTTAATGAAAAGAAGGACTAGGGGAGACATGATAGCATTGTTCCAATGTCTCAGGGGTTGCCACAAAGAAGAGGGAGTCAAACTATTCTCCAAAGCACCTGAGGGTAGAACAAGAAGCAATGGGTGGAAACTAATCAAGGAGAGAAGCAACTTAGAACTGAGGAGAAACTTCCTGACAGTTAGAACAATTAATCAGTGGAACAGAAGTTGCCTCCAGAAGTTGTGAATGCCCCAACACTGGAAGTCTTTAAGAAGATGTTGGATAGCCATTTGTCTGAAACGGTATAGGGTTTCCTGCCTAGGCAGGGGGTTGGACTAGAAGACCTCCAAGGTCCCTTCCAGCTCTGTTATTGTAATGGGAATTTTTGGCCTCAACTGTGTCCTAAGTTGAGTATTACCTGTAGTTTCATCTTATAGGACTTTCTCTTTTGACCCCCTTGTCCTGGCAATGCACAACTCCCCCAGCCCCTTCCCCCATTAAATACTCAACCTTCTCTACTTTTTCCGCAGACCTAAGATTTTAACCTCCAGTGACCGACGGCCAGATCAGAAGCATTAAGCTGATGTTGACTCTTAGCAATCACATAGATAGATGTTCTGCCCCCATCGCCAAATACTTCAGGTGCTAAAAGGGAAAATATTTTTCTTGCTTTTTGAAAGAAAACACTCTATAGCCTTCAGACTCACGCACGGCCACTATAGTGCTCAACTCCCTCCGTCCTTTTCCCGCCAAGAAGCCATAACATTTTTTTTTAAATGGCAGATAAAAGATAGCTCTCGTTCTGTTTTGTTTTTTTCAAGCGGCAAGAGACTTCAGCCGGAATGATAAGGAAAATAAAAGCATAAAGCCACTTCAAGTGATAAAACTTTCCTTTGTTGGTTGATTACGGCATGCTTGCTTTGGAAAGTCCACATGTCTTAAAATTGTTGACATGGAGATACGCTGCGCTAGAGATAAGGAAGCGTACACCGCACAGGACAATCCCATTGTTAGATATTAGCATATATCGGGATAAGTCTTCCCTCAGGTCCGCTCCTACAGCGGGAAACAGGTATTCCTCTGATTGGTCAATGGGCGTGCCTCATCCCTATAAAAGGGGAACCCTCCGACCACAGAGTAAGCTGGATCACTACTATTACTAATAAAGAGCTGTTAAGTCACGTCGTGTCCGCAGTCTGTCTCTCGTTGCCCAGATCTAACATTGGCGACGAAGGTGGGATTGAGAGACAGATAGGACGAAGAACGCTACTTCAAGAATCTCCGGATTTGATCCAGCCCAGGAATTCGGCAGAAATTCCGGCAGCCATCTCAGATCACCGCAGCGCGGCAAATTCAAACTGAGAAGATGGCGATGCATGCTCCCCCCGCTCCTTTCGACCCAGCAACCGACGAATGGGAAGCCTTCATGATTCGCTTCGAGTGTTTCCTCGAAGCAAATGAGTACACGGGGATCACCGATGCAAGAAAGAAAAATATCTTCCTCGGCTACTGCGGAAAGGAAGTCTTCAATACGGCCAGAGACCTCACCGCGCCTACTCCAATACAAGCAGTACCATGGGCGACGCTGAAACAAGCCTTGGAAACACATTACGCGCCAAAACCGTCCCGCCATGTCAGCCGCAAAGAGTTCAACATGAGGACTCAAAAGGCGGGAGAATCCATTAACCAATTTGTTGCAGCTCTACGAAGAATAGCAGCCCACTGTGAATACAGGGATTTGGAAGAGCATATCTTAGAGCAATTCATCTGTGGGGTAAGAGACATTTCGTTGCAAAAGAAACTGTTAGCCAACCCGAATCTAACCCTACAGTCAGCATTGAACAAAGCAAGAGCGTCGGAATCAGCGGAGAAATCAGCAGTGACCATACAACGAAGGGTCAACGAAACCCAGCCAGCACCGAGACAAACCAGAGTCCACTACGAAGACGCAAGCCCCGACTACGTGGATCCCGAGTTCGAGGACAGTCACCTAATGCAGAGCAGTCACTGGAGGCCTGGGGGGAAACCCGGATCCCGTTTGCCGCCCTGCGCAAGCTGCGGAGGGAATCACCCCAGGTCTACTTGCAGGTTCAGGAACATTGTTTGTTCGCACTGCAACAAACTTGGGCACATCGCACGAGTGTGCCGGAGCGGAGTCCCTGCCTCACGGCAGCCACCCATGTACCGCCAACAGAAGCCCAACCCAGGGGCTTGGCGAAATCAAAAAGGGCGCCCAGAGAAAAATCCACAAGTGTTTACCCAGAGAGAAACTCCCCAAAGAGCTGAACGAGCGTATTCCCAGAGAGATTACTCACAAGAAAGTGAGCGAGCGTATCCCCAGAGAGAATTCACACAGAGAGCCGAAAGAGCGTTCTACCAAGACGCTCAACGAGAGTATTTTCAGGATATAGACGATGAGATAGAGTTGACCCAGAGAGAGGAGTTGCGAACGTATCTCACCACGATACATCAGGTCCGCCCTAAGCGGCCCAAAAGGCTGAAAGTCACAGTCCTCTTGGAGGGCTCACCCTGCGAGCTGGAGGTTGACACAGGATCAACCCTGACGATCATTTCATGGGCATCCATGAAACAGGCCATTCCCAGCCTCAGAAAGAGCCAACTGCGCGCTCCTGACGTCCTGCTACGAGACTACCAGGGGAACCAAGTCCCCATCGTGGGCCAAGGCACATTCCACATCCAGTTTAAGGACATCGAAGCCCAGCTGCCCGTGACCATCTCCAGCGCGCCATTGCAGAACCTCCTGGGGCTTGATTGGTTTGAAGCCCTGGGATTAGAAGTCACCGGAATCAACGCCGTGAGAAACAGCAGCGCTGAAAAGATCTTTAAGGAGTTCGAGGATGTGTTCAGCTCCGGTCTTGGTAAGTATGTGGGCAAACCAATATCGTTCAATTTAGATCCAAATGTGGCGCCAATCCGGCTTAAACCGAGACGAGTGCCTTTTGCACTCCGCCCAAAAATAGATAAAGAGATAGATAAGTTAGTGGAACAAGGAATCCTGGAGCCGGTAGATCACGCGCGTTGGGAGACACCTATCGTGACCCCAGTTAAGTCAGACGGATCAGTCCGCTTGTGCGCAGACTATAAATGCACAATTAATGTCGCGCTACAACAGAGCGCATATCCGGTGCCCGTAGTACAGCACCTATTGCACTCATTGGGGCCAGGAAAAGTTTTCGCTAAATTAGATATGGCACAAGCTTACCAGCAACTGCCAGTAGATAGCGCCACAGCGGAGGCCCAGACTATAGTGACGCACAGAGGAGCGTTTAAATGCAACCGGCTACAATTCGGCGTAAGTATTGCTCCAGGATTGTTCCAGAGCGTCATGGAACGACTGTTGCAAGGGATACCGGGAGTCGTCCCATATTTTGACGATATCTTGGTGTCCGCTGCAAACGAGGAGCAACTAAACAAAAGAGTCAGATCGGTTTTGGCCAGAATCAGAGAGAAGGGTCTCCGCCTGAAAAAAGAAAAATGCCAAATTAACGTGCCTAGCGTAGAATTCCTGGGTTATAGAATTGATGGTCAGGGAATTCACCCCACTGAAAAGAAAATTAAGGCGATCCAGGACGCCCCCACACCACGAAATCAAACCGAGTTGCAGGCCTTCCTCGGACTACTTAATTTCTACAGCGTTTTTCTGAGACAGAAGGCGACCGTTGCTGAGCCACTACACCGTCTACTCCAGAGGAACGCACCATGGAGATGGGGACGAGCAGAAGCTGCAGCATTCGCCGGGGTAAAGCGCCTGCTCACCACTGACTCACTACTTGTACAATACAGTCAGACCCTCCCGCTGGTATTGACCTGCGACGCATCGCCGTTCGGGGTTGGAGCAGTCCTCAGCCACAGGATGCCCGACGGGAAAGAAGCACCCATTGCTTTCTACTCCAGAACTCTTTCATCGGCCGAAAGGAACTACAGCCAAATGGACAGAGAAGCATTGGCTGCCGTTGCAGGTGTGAAACGTTTCCATGAATACCTCTACGGCCGCGATTTTGAACTCATTACTGATCACAAACCGCTGTTAGGACTTTTGGCGGGAAATCGCCCCACTCCGGTCTCCCTTTCTCCACGTATGACCAGGTGGACTGTTTTCCTGGCTGCGTACTCTTACAAGTTAATTCATCGACCGGGCTCCACTCTAGGGCACGCAGATGCGCTCAGCCGTTGCCCATTACCAGACATTTTGCCAGACCCCACTCCAGAAGTACCGGTATTGCTCATTGACTGTTTGGATTCGGGACCGGTTTCTTCTTACGACGTTGCAAGGTTCTCCTCGAAGGACAATTTAATAAAACAAGTGCAAACTTGGGTATGGAGGGGGTGGCCAAAGGGAAATGTGGGCCCGGAATTCAAAATGTTTTGGTCTAAACGGGACGAACTCTCCGTGTTACAGGGATGTTTGTTGTGGGGGGATCGAGTTGTTATTCCTTTTGCGCTACGAAAAAAGGTATTGAATGCTTTACATATGGGGCATCCGGGGATCGTGAGAATGAAAGCGTTAGCGAGAAGTTATGTGTGGTGGCCCAATATGGACAAAGAAATAGAGGAGTGGGTGGCCACTTGCGATCCATGCCAGGAGTCGAGACCAGCACCCCCGGAAGCGCCCGCCACAGAATGGGAGAAACCCAAGGCACCCTGGTCACGCATTCATATTGATTTTGCAGGGCCATTCCAGGGTCAAACCTTCCTCATAGTTGTAGATGCTTATTCTAAATGGTTGGATGTAGTCCTAATGACATCAACCACGGCAGAGGCAGTTATAAAGGTTCTTAGGCGGCTTTTCGCCACCCATGGTCTACCAGATCTGTTAGTATCGGACAACGGGCCCCAATTCACGGCCATGCAGTTCGAAACATTTTTAGCAGGGTTGGGAATCAGACACGCCCTCATCGCGCCATTCCATCCAGCGTCCAATGGTCAGGCAGAAAGAATGGTGCGGTTCGCGAAAGAGGCCCTCGCCAGGATGGGCCCGGGGGATTGGCAAACACGCATTGACCATTACCTCCTCATTCAACACATTACCCCGAGCGCAACGACGGGTAGAAGCCCCGCTGAACTACTAATGACTCTACAAGTAAGGTCAGATCTTTTAGAGAAGGAGACACTGTTTATGCTCAAAATTACACAGGGGGGACATTGTGGATACCGGCAAGGGTCATTGGCATCATGGGCCCTCGATCGTATTTGTTAGAGCTTGAAGATGGGCGGAATTGGAGAAGGCACATCGATCAGCTTCGAGGTCGCCTAGCACACTCCAACTTAAGGGATGAGGGCGAAAGTTTCCTGTCCACAGAAAGACAACCGCAGGGAAACTTCATCCCAGGAAACGACGACACCGGCGAGCTAAGCGGGGGACAGGACATCACGCACGCAGCTGAGCAACCCCCCGTCATCACAGCCGCTGAGCAAACCCCCGTCATCGCAGCCGAACAAGATACCAGGGAAAAGAGCATCGAAAACGCAAGACCTCCAGAAACAGAAAAAGCACCCGATCCTGCAACTACTTCAACCCAACAGGAAACCAATCCTGCAAGTACTTCAACACAACCTGAACTCCGACGTTCCTCCCGAGCAAGACAAACACCCACCTACCTAAAGGACTATGTCACCTACCGCAACGTCCCATCTAGGAGGGGAGGGGTGTTAGATATTAGCATATATCGGGATAAGTCTTCCCTCAGGTCCGCTCCTACAGCGGGAAACAGGTATTCCTCTGATTGGTCAATGGGCGTGCCTCATCCCTATAAAAGGGGAACCCTCCGACCACAGAGTAAGCTGGATCACTACTATTACTAATAAAGAGCTGTTAAGTCACGTCGTGTCCGCAGTCTGTCTCTCGTTGCCCAGATCTAACACCCATCTTCAGCCTAGACCAGGAATTTCCAAACATTTGCAGGAACCTGTTAGTTTAAAAAAAAGAAAAAAGAAAGACGCAACCATCCCTTGCCTAATCAAGAGGCAAAAGAACAGTGATAAAAATTGGGATGCATTTGAGTGAACATTTCCCCCCCATTTCGTCACTCACAAACTCCTGGGAAGGCTTTATTAAAATCCAGGATTCCACAAAACCCTGTTTGAAAAACCTTGGTTTAAACAGGGTTACCAGCAGGGGTACGGTCGAGAATTATACCCACAGGCCTAAAGTTGAGAAATACCAGGATATCAGAATAACAGAGTTGGAAGGGGCCTTGGAGGTCTTCTAGTCCAACCCCTTGCTAAAGCAGGAAAGCCTACACCATTTCAGACAAATTGTTGTGCAATCTCTTCTTTAAAGCATCCACCGTTGGAGCATTTGCAATTTCTGGAGGCAAATCATTCCACTGATTAATTGTTCTAACTGTCAGGAAGTTTCTCCTTAGTTCTAGATTGCTTCTTATCCTGCCCTCAGGTGCTTTGGAAAATAGATTGACCCTATTTTCTTTGTGGTAATCCCTGAGTTATTGGAACATATGTCACCCTCAGTCAGAGGTGGAATGCTCTCGGTTCGGCCAAAATGGTAGTGATGGTGGCGGGAGGCTCCGCCCATCCACCGGCATGCACAGAAGCACCGCACGAGAGAGAGAGAGAGAGAGAGAGAGAGAGAGAGAGAGAGGGCACCTGAGTGAACCGGTAGTAAAATTGGTGCAAACCCACCACTGCCCCGAGTCTTTATTTTCATTAAACCAGACATTCTCAATTCCAGCAACCGATCTTCATATGTTTTAGTCTCCAGTCCCCTAATCGTCTTTGTTGCTCTTCTCTGCACTCTTTCTAGAGTCTCCACATCTTTTTTACATCGTGGAGACCAGAACTGAATGCAGTATTCCAAGTGTGGCCTTACCAAGGCCTTATAAAGTGGTATTAACACTTCACGTGATCTTGATTCTATCCCTCTGTTGATGCAGCCTAGAACTGTGTTGGCTTTTTTAGCAGCTGCTGCACACGGCTGGCTCATATTTAAATGATTCTCCACTAGGACTACAAGATCCCTTTCACCGTTACTCCTACTGGTTTAGTTTATAAAAAATGTTCTCCCATTTCCCCGCACCCCTGGCCCTTTGAAAGCTGCTAACCTTTAGGAGAAGATGCAGAAAACATAGCTGCAGAAACCACATCAATGTCCAATGGTTGATTTGAAATAACTTGAAGACTTAATTCATTTCATAGTCTCCAACTCTCATATTCAAAATTTTACATGAGAGAAGACATGATGGCAACTTGATTGTTTTATCCAGGGATTATGAACCTGGCTCTAATTGTCCTGTAACAATTTCCCAGTCAGCCAATAGTCCTTGACCTTCAATGATTCGCTTAGTGACCATCCGAACCTGCAAGAGCACTGATTGAAAATTCAGGCGCTTGGCAACTGACTCATATATATGACAGTTGCAGTGTCCCGGGGTCATGTGATCCCATTTTGCGACCTTCCTACAAGCAAAGTCAATGGGGAAGCCACGTTCACTTAACAATCGTGTTACTAACACGGTAAACAAGTGCAGTGATTCACTTAACAACTGTGGCAATATATGTTGTTAAATGGGGCACAACTCACTTAGCAACTGCTTTACATAGCAAGGAAAACTTTGGCTTCAATTCTAGTTATGTCGGGGATTATCTATACTTAAACCTCAGGTTTGCTGGGCTGAATAAGATTGGTCAGGAAAATATTCTTTATGGTGGTTAGCTATACATTTGCAAACAGGAGAAGTTACTCTTGGTCACCTGTTTGCCAAATTTTAAACTCTGTTTCGATGCAAGGGATAAGGAACCAAAGCTAAAGTCCTCTATGCTACATTCAAAGCAGTTTCGTATCCACTGACCAAATTCAGCGATTATTCATTCAGAATGGAATTCAAATGCCAACAGAGATTGTATAGTTCAGTGTGGGCCAACCTTTTCAGCACCGAGTGAAAAACGGGAATGCACACGTGGGGCCGGGGAAGTGCCAGAAACAGGAAGAGCAGCTCCCTGGCGCACACGTACGCGAGTGCCAAAACCAGAAGAGCAGTTTTTCAGTGCGCACCGGGAAGCTGAGCTTTAGGTTTCTGGTGTGCACATGTGCACTGGTCACCTGGACTTCCAGTTTCTGGAGTGCATGCACGCACGGAGATTAGTTGGCCAGTGAGCATGTGCACGCTGAAACCCAAAAGAGCAACCTGCTCTGGTGTGCCTAGAGAGATGGCTCTGCATGCCGCTTCCGGCACGCATGCCATAGATTCACCATCAGAATTAGAGTTTTTGTGCTCAAACAGTGCCTCATTCTCTCTTTTCATTTGCTAGCCTGAGTAAAGATTTTCTGTCCCATTTAATGTATCAGGATTCATAATGCTTTTGTTAATTTCTGGCTGCATGATTTTTAATGGCCTATTCATGTTTTCTGACAGTGATATTTGGGCTCATTGTAGCGCTACAGATTGACACAGAGAAGTCCGAAATTTCTCTGCCGTGGCGTTTCAAATCTGACCTGTTTCTACTGGCCTGAAATTAACTATTTTTTTAAAGCATCTTGTGATGGGATGTGCATGAAAATACAGGCAATCCTCCAAAAACTAAGCAAGACAGTCATTAAGTGAGTTTTGCCCCATTCTATGATTTTTCTCACCATTGTTGTTCAGTGAATCCCTGCAGCACTTAAGCTAGTGACACGGTTGTTAAATGAATTGGTTCCTCTGTTGTCAGAAGTTCCCAAAAGGGGCTTATGTTACCCTGGGACACTACAACTGTCATAAATACGAATCAGGGTTGTTGTTTTTTGCTCAAATATCAAATAATTCTTTTTTTTTTTTTGCAAGTATCCTGCTGGCTAAAAAAACAAACTCTTTTTGTTGAAGTCCAGCAATGACCACAGTTCACCCCTACGGAGACATTTACAAATCCTTGAAAGTAAGTTTGCAGGAGAGTGTTTTTTGATGTCACCTTCTAACTATTTTGTCTGAGTTTTCTTCTTTGTCTGCAAGAGAGGCACGGATGCAGAGAGATAACTTTTATTTTCTGGATGCTATGCTCTCTGATATTTACGCAGGAGTACCCGAGTGGGTTAGTGGTTTTATGAGTAATCTAAAACCATCGTTGTCTCTTTGAACTTGAGGTGTTTTGACAAAATTCAGCACTTGTTCTCCCTCACAGATATTTTGTCTTCTGCTTTCCGCTGACCATCTCTTTCCCCCCAACAAGGACTGTGCTATTGAACCTCTGATAAAATCCACTGCAATCCCTAAAAACGTATTTGCAAAGAATACACGTAGTTTCAGTGGTGGGATTCAGATAATTTAACAACCAGTTCTCTGCCCTAATGATTTCTTCAAACAACCAGTTCACCCAACTGCTCAGAGAGTTAACAACCGGTTCTCCCAAAGTGGTACGAACTGGCTGAATCCCACCAATGGGTAGTTTTCAATTTACAATCATTCATTTAGAGACCCCTCGAAGTTAAAATGACACTGAAAAAAAAAACCCTGACATGACCGTTTTCCACACTTATGACCAATGCAGCATCCCTATGGTCATGAGATCAAAATTCAGTCGCTTGGCCTGTATTTATGACGGTTGTGTGTCCCTGGATCATGGGATCACCTTTTGCAACTTTCCAACAAACAGGAAACTTAATGCCATGACAACAGTGTTACTAACTGAACAACTGCAGTGATTCACTTAACAACTGTGGCAAGAAAAGTCGTAAAAAGGGGCAAAACTTACTTAGCACTGATTTGTGTATCAATGGAAATGTTGGGCTCAATTCCGTTCCTAAGTCGGTCATCGACTGGTTATTAGTGGGATGGGAGACCACTTAGAAATCTCGCAGCTGAAGACTAGATTGGGAAGTTGAATTAAATATCTCAAAATTAGCTGAATAAACTGCCAGGGAAGAAAAATAAAGTATTTTTTGGAAAAAAAAATTGAAGCCATGTATGGATTTTCACTGAAGGAAGAAAAGACTGAATTAATGATTTATGGAATTGGGGATTAAAAAGAGTTAAAGAGGACACGGGAAAATTTAAGATGGCAATAATTTGATTGAAAGAATGGAAAAAATCCTAATTCTATTTTTTTCTCACTTTTTCCTTTTCTCTCTCTCTTCTTTCTTTCTTCCTTTCTTTTTTTTCTTTTTTTTCTCACTTTTTCCTTTTCTCTCTCTCTTCTACCTTTCTTTCTTTCTTCTTCTTTCTTTCTTTCTTTCTTTCTTTCTTTCTTTCTTTCTTTCTTTCTTTCTTTCTTTTTTCTTTTCTTTTTTACAGAGCCTGTCCCTAAACTTTACATAGATGGATAGGCTGCGGATCAATTGCCTTGCACACCTTCTCAAAAAACAGCAATTTTGAGAGAGAAGCCACATGGAAATCAGGAGTTTATGTCAATGAATACTCAATCCTCCAGGCCAAAGGTGTCTAGAGATTGTAGCATGGCAACTGAACCAAACTTTGTAAATGTGAAATGTTCGTGTAGCAAGAGTTGGTAGATTTCAACGACAGTCTGACTCTCTTTCTAATGAATTGGTCCAGTTGCCACCTTTAGAACCCAGGAGATTGTGAGTTCTAGTCCTGCTATAGTTGGGTGACTTTGATGCAGTTGCTCTCTCTCAGGAAGAAGATTAAGGCGAACCACATTCAAAATCTTGCCAAGAAATAGTCAGGACTTCTCTTTGAATAGGCAATCTTACCTGGAGCCTATCACCAGGAGAGTTCTAGTCCCTCCTGACGCATGAAACTGGCTGGGTGACTTTGGCTCAGTCCTTTTGCCTTACCCCAAACCACCTCACAGGCTTATTATTTTAGAGAAACTAGGAAGGAAAGTCTTATATCAGTAGTGGGATTTTTTTTTTTTTACTACCGGTTCTGTGGGCGTGGCTTGGTGGACGTGATGTGGCTTGGGGGCGTGGCTTGGGGGGCGTGGCTTGGGGGGCATGGCAGGGGAAATCCCCATTTCCTCCCGATCAGCTGGGACTCGGGAGGCAGGGAATAGATGGGGGCAGGGCAAGTGAGAGGTGGTATTTACTGATTCTCCGAACTACTCAAAATTTCCTCCAAAATGCAGAGTTTACAGTAGCCTTTCCCTGCCATGCCCACCAAGCCATGCCCACAGAACCCAGTAGCAAACTTTTTGGAATTCCACCACTGTTTCATTTGTCTTTCATATAACTGAGACAACAAGTAAATTAGGGATTCCTGATTTAACTTTTTTTTAAAAAAAAATATCACACTTTTGTACTGTTCTCCGGTCCAGCTTTAGAAGTAAGAGTGAAGAAGCAGATATTTTCATTCAGCACTTCCATTGATGTTAACCACTATTGTTGGTGTTAGCTTTATTCTGATAATAGAAAGAAAACAAGAAGCACATTAATTTCCCTACAGGTTTAGCATTTTATTCCTGGGATAATTTTCGATGAGATTAAAGGGAATCTTTGAGGGAAAACAGGGTTTTTTATTCTATAATGCATGCTCTACATATCCCCGGTTAAAAGAAAAATAAATCTAATTAGCACTTTTTCGGCAGATAGGAAACACAATCAACAACGGAATCAAAAGTTTTATTCCTTCTGGGAGAGAAAAACCATTCAAAAAAAAAAAAAGAGCTGTTTGTAAAAAATATCTTTTTGAATATTAAGGAGGTAAGCTTTCTCTCCCTTCACACCAGTGATGGTATTCAGCCTGTTCGGACTGATTCGGGCAAACCTGTAGTGGTGACCTGCCTAATCAAAGATGATTAATGGACTGGAGGTTAAAACATATGAAGAACGGTTGCAGGAACTGGGTATGTCTAGTTTAATGAAAAGAAGGACTAAGGGAGACATGATAGCAGTCTTCCAATATCTCAGGGGTTGCCACAAAGAAGAGGGAGTCAAGCTGTTCTCCAAAGCACCTGAGGGCAGGACAAGAAGCAATGGGTGGAAACTAATCAAGGAGAGAAGCAACTTAGAACTAAGGGGAAATTTCCTGACAGTGAGAACAATTCATCAGTGGAACAGAATTTGCCTCCAGAGGTTGTGAATGCCCCAACACTGGGTTTTTTTAAAGAAAGATTGGCCAACCATTTGTCTGAAATTGTATAGGGTTTCCTGCCTAGGCAGGGGGTTGGAATAGAAGACCTCCAAGGTCCCTTCCAACTCTGCTATTCTATTCTGTTCTGTTCCGTTCTATTCTATTCTATCCTATTCTATTTTTTCCTATTCATTTCTACTCTAGTCTAGTCTATTCTATCCTACCCCTATCCTACCCTACTTTATTCTTTTCTTTTCTATTCATTTCTATTCTATTCCAGTCTATCCTATCCTATCCTACCCCTACCCTATTCTTCTCTTTTCTATTCATTTTTATTCTATTCATTTCTATTCTATTCTATTCTATTTTTCTATTCTTTTCTATTCATTTCTATTCATTTCTATCCTATCCTATCCTATCCTATCCTATCCTATCCTATCCTATCCTATCCTATCCTATCCTATCCTATCCTATGCGTTTTGGTACCTAAAATTCTTCGCTAAACTATCCAGGCCCCATGCCTGATAGCAAAGCTTTGTTTTTAATGCTTTGGCAAAGAGGTGGTGAGGTGAGGCATGGGGCAGATGCTGTGTGGCTCCCTAAGAATTTGAACAATTGCATAAAGCAGAGATCTGAGCATTGAGGCATCAAAGCAAAGCTGTAGCATTTGACAGCAAAATGGAGCATATGATTGCAAATTATGCAGAAATGACAACAAACTAGGGCAAGGGGGAGAAATCGGTGTTCTTTGGTGAAATGTTTACCAGGCAGGATAAATTAGAGGGTGTAAGATGCCACTCTCAAGGCTTCAGGGGGTGAAACATTTACTAGGCAGAGAGAAATGGACGGAGGCATTTTAAGATGTGCAAAGACTGATAGAAGGTTAAATGGACAGGATGGGGCCTGTGGCAATTAATGAATGACGGCCAGGAGAAGTGAAAACTGCCTTTTATAAGAAGGGGATTCTGCCCACTTGGGAAGTGAGAATTGAGAGTGTGAAGGGGGGCATAAAAACAAGTTAAATACGGTGGGAAGGAGGACTTTAAAAAGTGGGTGCACATAAGAAGAAGAAGCTAAGAATGTATTGGTACTTAGTAAATAAGGAAAAGTAGAATGGAATGGAATGGAATAGAATAAACAGAGTTGGAAGCGACCTTGGAGGTCTTCTTCTAGTCAAGCAGGAGACCTTATACCATTTCAGACAAATTACTGTCCAATTTCTTCTTAAAATCTTCCAGTGTTGGGGCATTCACAACTTCTGGAGGCAACTTCTGTTCCACTGATTAATTGTTCTCACTGTCAGGAAGTTTCTCCTCAGTTCTAAGTTGCTTCTCTCCTTGATTAGTTTCCACCCATTGCTTCTTGTTCTTCCCTCAGGTGCCTTGGAGAATAGCTTGACTCCCTCTTCTTTGTGGCCCCTCAAATATTGGAAGACTGCTGTTATGTCACTCTTCATCAGGAAAACCCAATTCCAGCAACCGTTCTATATATGTTTTAGCCTCCAAGTAGATTTTCCAAAGAGCTGCAATACAGGTAGTCCTTAACTTAGAATAGTTTGTTTAGTGACTGTACAATGGCACAAAAAAGTGACTTCTGACCATTTTTCACACTTGCAGCTTCCCCACAGTCATGTGATCAAAATTCAGATGTTTGACAATTGACTCATATTTTCATTGTAGTGTCCTGGGGTCACGTGATCACTTTTTGTGACCTTCCAAACAAGCAAAATCAACGGAGAATCCAGATTCACACCACAACTATGTTACCAACTGTAGTAATTCACTTAACAACTTCTTTCTATCTATCTATCTATCATCTATCTATCTATCTATCTATCTATCTATCTATCTATCTATATCCATCCATCCATCCATCCATCCATCCATCCATCTCTATCTCTATCTCTAAATCCATCCATCCATCCATCTCTCTATCTCTATCTCTAAATCCATCCATCCATCCATCCATCCATCCATCCATCCATCCATCTCTCTATCTCTATCTAAATCCATCCATCTCTCTATCTCTATCTCTATCTAAATCCATCCATCCATCCATCCATCCATCCATCCATCCATCCATCATTGTTCCAATATCTCAGGGGTTGCCACAAAGAAGAGGGAGTCAAACTATTCTCCAAGGCACCTGAGGGTAGAACAAGAAGGAATGGGTGGAAACTAATCAAGGAGAGAAGCAACTTAGAACTGAGGAGAAATTTCCTGACAGTTAGAACAATTAACCAGTGGAACAGAAGTTGCCTCCAGAAGTTGTGAATGCCCCAACACTGGAAGTCTTTAAGAAGATGTTGGATCGCTATTTGTCTGAAATGGTATAGGATTTCCTGCCTAGGCAGGGAGTTGGACTAGAAAACCTCCAAGGTCCCTTCCAACTCTACTATTGTATTATTATTATTGTATTGTATTATCTCTCTATCTCTATCTAAATCCACCCATCCATCTATGTCTCTATCTCTATCTCTAAATCCATCCATCCATCCATCTATCTTTCTCTATCTCTAAATCCATCCATCCATCCATCCATCTATCTCTCTATCTCTAAATCCATCCATCCATCCATCCATCCATCCATCCATCTCTCTCTCTCTCTATCTCTAAAGCCATCCATCCATCCATCTATCTCTCTATCTCTATCTCTAAATCCATCCATCCATCCATCCATCCATCCATCCATCCATCCATCTCTCTCTCTCTATCTCTAAATCCATCCATCCAACATCCATCTCTCTATCTCTATCTAAATCCATCCATCCATCTACCTCTCTATCTCTAAATCCATCCATCCATCCATCCATCCATCCATCCATCCATCTATCTATCTATCTATCTATCGTTGCCAGGGCTGGGGCTTCATGGGCTAATCTAACAGAAGGCAAACAGAAAATTATTCTGAGAGACCAAGAATTGCTCAGTGATTCATTGCCATCATCAGTGACTAACGGAGCGCTTAGTAATTTAGCAGGCTGGAATTTCTCCAATCAGTGGGGAGATTGTGAGTTTGAGCATGCGATTTTCAGCAGGCAGAATTAATTCTGACACTCTGCTATGCCGGGGCTGGAGTAGTCCTTGACTTACAACAGTTCGTTTAGTGACTGTTTTCACACTTAAAACCATTGCAGCATCCCCATGGTCACATGATCAAAATTCTGAGGGTTGCAGTGTCCCTGTGTGTGTGTGTGTGTGTGTGTGTGTGTGTGTGAGAGAGAGAGAGACGTGATCCCCTTTTGCAACCTTCAGACAAGCAAAGTCGATGGGGAAGCCAGATTCACTTAACAGCCGTTTTGCTAACTTAACCGCAGTGATTCACTTAACAACCATGGTAAAAAAATAGTCGCATAATTTGGCAAAACTCACTTAACGGATGTCTCACTTAGCAGCAGAAATGTTGGGCTCGATTGTGGCCATAAGTCGAGGACCACCTGTTTTCTGGAGGCTGAAGTCTACAACTCTTTAAAGTTGCCCAGTCTGGGAAACATTGCTAAAACATTTGTCTCCAAACTAATTTAATTTCACACCTTTGCCTGTAGAAAAATGTTTCAGCTCGCATTATCAACATATAAATGCTTATTTCTGTATAAATTATATATATGTGCGCTTCAAAGCAGGGGGCCTTCAGATCAGCCTTAATGCCTACCAATTTCCTGGGAATATTTTTGAGTGGTTTTAATTTCAGAGTTTTGTAAATGTCACCTGGGAGTATAACAGGCATGGGCTACTCCTAATTGGCTAATATCTCCTAATGAAAAGGACAGTTTTTCCATTCCAAAACATACAACTTTAAAACTTCCTGTCTTGGCAGCTTGCAGAAAACTCATCTCTCTCTGGTAGGTGCCCAGAAGCCAGATTCTGAAATGTCAGAAGGACATGTGCAAAAGATGTTGGCTTTAAATCAGAATCAAGACATAACTCTGATCATTTCAAGTCCTTAAATACAAGTGTTCCTCAACTTTTGACGACAAGCTTCAAATTTCTGTTGCTTCGTGAGTTCAGTCGTTAAGTGAGTTTAGCAACATTTTATTGCCTTTCTTTAAGGATAGCCTATACGTTTTTATTTATTTGTTTTATTTTATTTTTAATAGATGTGTATACATTTAGAAGATAGTAGGCACTTCTTCGTCCCCAAATTCTGGGGCCTGAAACTGAATTTGCAACTACCAATCTTTTCCAGTTCCTAGTGCGAATTCTTCCCCAGTTTTTTTAGACTTTTCACAGTTTTCTGTCCTTCTTCATCATTTATAGTAGCCCTGATAATGAATTATGCCAGGTGGAATTAATGTGCCAAAGTGCTCATTCATTACCGCAGGCCATTGTGTCCTTCCAAAGAGCTAGTGGCTGCCATTCAAAAAGAGTCATAATCTTATTTTAGAAAGTTGACTCAAGTGTGACACACACACAAACACAAACACACACACACACAATCAAATATTGTATCCAATGTGTGTGTGTGTTGGGAGACAGAGAGACAGAGAAAGGGAGAGAGGGAGAGAGGGAAGGGAAGAGTAGGAGGGCAAGGGAGAGGGGGACAGGGAGAGGAAGAGAGGAAGTGGGAAGGTTAAAAGGAGAGGGAGAGACAAACGGAGAGGGAGAGACAAACAGAGAGGAAGGGAGGGACGGGGAGGGAGGGAGAGAGAGAAAAGGACAGGGAGAGAGGGAAGGCAAGAGTGGGAGGGCAAGGAGAGGGAGGGGAGGAGAGGGAGAGAGAAAGGGAGAAGGAGAGAGGGAAAGGGAGTGGGAGAAGGAGAGGTAGAGAGAAAGGGAGAAGGAGTGGGAGAGGAGAAGAAGAGAAAGGGAGAGAGGGACAGGGAGAGGGAGGGAGAGGGACATAGAAAGTTCGTAAAATGGGACAAATCCCACTGTTGCTTAGCAACAGAAATTTTGAGTTCAGTTGTGGTCATAATTTGAGGACTACCTGTACTTGGGGCTGGGATAGAAAAGGTTTATTTTTAAAGATATTTAAAAATAAAAAAGATGGGAAAGTATGCATACATACAACTGTAATCCTTGTTTACTGGAAAAAGATGTGAATTCCCATCCTCTTAAAACGAAATAGTAGCAAGATGGTCCTTCATTTTTGCATTATTTATTAGTAGTCCAGGATTATGAGCTTGAAAAACACTGATCAGCAGTTTAAACTGGAATTTCTGTATTCTCTGTCTTGAAATAATAGGAAACACCAAAGCTAGCTTTCATCAATTGCATCACTGAAATTCAATTGCATAATTAATTGCTAGCAGGCATGAAATCCCCTTACCTTCACTATCGTTTGGAGCAGAGAGAGCGCACGTGCATGAGAAGAGAAGAGAAGGGAAGAGAGAATAGAAGATGAGAATAGAATAGAATAGAGAATAGAATAGAAGAGAATAGAGATGAGAAGAGAAGAGAGATGAGAAGAGAGAATAGAATAGAATGAATAGAATAGAATAGAGAAGAGAAGAGAGAAGAAGAGAAGAGAGAAATGAATAGAGAATAGAATAGGAGAATAGAGAAGAGAAGAGAAGAAGAGAAGAGAATAGAGAATAGAATAGAGAATAGAATAGAATAGAATAGAGAAGAGAAGAGAAGAGAGAATAGAATAGAATAGAATAGAATAGAGAAGAGGAGAGGAGAGAATAGAAGAAAGAAGAGAGAATAGAATAGGAGAATAGAGAATAGAATAGAATAGAGAAGAGAAGAATAGAAGAGAGAATAGAATAGAGAATAGAATAGAATAGAGAAGAGGAGAGAATAGAATAGAAGAGAATAGAGAAGAGGAGAGAATAGAGAAGAGAAAAGAGAAGAGGAGAGGAGAGAATAGAAGAAAGAAGAGAGAAGAGAAGAGAAGAATAGAATAGAGAATAGAATAGAGAATAGAATAGAGAATAGAATAGAATAGAGAATAGAATAGAATAGAGAATAGAATAGAATAGAATAGAGAAGAGGAGAGAATAGAAGAGAATAGAATAGAGAAGAGGAGAGAATAGAGAAGAGAATAGAGAAGAGAGGAGAGGAGAGAATAGAAGAAAGAAGAGAGAAGAGAAGAGAAGAAGAGAATAGAGAATAGAATAGAGAATAGAATAGAATAGAATAGAGAAGAGAATAGAATAGAGAATAGAATAGAATAGAGAAGAGAATAGAATAGAGAATAGAATAGAATAGAATAGAATAGAATAGAATAGAGGAGAGGAGAGAATAGAATAGAAGAGAATAGAGAAGAGGAGAGAATAGAGAAGAGAATAGAGAAGAGGAGAGGAGAGGAGAGAATAGAAGAAAGAAGAGAGAAGAGAAGAGAAGAGAAGAAGAGAATAGAGAATAGAATATAGAATAGAATAGAGAAGAGAATAGAATAGAGAATAGAATAGAATAGAATAGAGAAGAGGAGAGAATAGAATAGAAGAGAATAGAGAAGAGGAGAGGAGAGAATAGAAGAAAGAAGAGAGAAGAGAATAGAAGAAGAGAAGAGAGAAGAGAATAGAGAATAGAATAGAATAGAGAAGAGAATAGAATAGAGAAGAGAATAGAATAGAGAATAGAATAGAATAGAGAAGAGGAGAGAATAGAATAGAAGAGAATAGAGAAGAGGAGAGAATAGAGAAGAGAATAGAGAAGAGGAGAGGAGAGGAGAGAAGAGAAGAAAGAAGAGAGAAGAGAAGAGAAGAAGAGAATAGAGAATAAAATAGAGAATAGAATAGAATAGAGAAGAGAAGAGAATAGAGAAGAGAATAGAGAATAGAATAGAGACTAGAATAGAGAAGAGAAGAGGAGAGAATAGAAGAAAGAAGAGAGAATAGAATAGAATAGAATAGGAGAAGAGAGAAGAGAAGAGAGAAGAGAAGAGAAGAGAAGAGAGAAGAGAAGAGAAGAGAGAATAGAATAGAATAGAATAGAATAACAAGATAGGATAGGATATAATAAAATTCTGAATAGAATAGAATAGAAAATAGAACAGAACAGAAACTTCATTATCTCTTTAAATGTACACTAATGATTACATTGCATTAAAATGAAATTTATTGCATTCAGCTGTTAAAAGAGAACCATTATGCATGTACATATATAACCACATATATTATATGACACCAAGAAACAACAGTCTATTTTGGATGCATACATGTATATGGCGAGAGAAATGAAACTTGCCCGGTTTTCCAAACTGATGGAGGGAACAAAGCTGTTACAGAATCTGGTAGCCCTGCTAGAAATACTTTGAAACCCCCTCCCAGAGGGGAGCAACAGAAACAGAGACCGTGAAGTGGGTGTGTGGGATCTCTAACAATGCTTGGAGCTCTAAGCACATAATGCTTAGTAAGCGGAATCCTGAGTGACAGGAAGAGAGCTTCCTATTATCTTCTCTGCTGCTCTCACCACTCTCTGTATGGACTTTCTATCTGAGGCTCTGTTGCCCCCAAACCAAACAGGGAGGAAATTTGTTAAAGAACACAAATCCAAGAAGCACAATCAAAATATAATACCCAGACACTCCAAGCTTAGCACCTTTGTCAGCTTTTGGCAACTGTGAGAGTAGATTTAAAACAGTGCTTCCCAACCTTAGTAATATTAACCTGTGCAAACTGCAACTCCCAGAATTCCAAGCCAGCTATGCTTAAAATTGCTGAAGTTGAGAAAAACTGGATCAAAGAATGGGGATAGAGCAGGACTCTACATTTGGCACAAACCAGAAAGGAGAAACATTGAATAGAAAGTACAGGTGTCCTCGACTTACGATGACAATTGAGCCCCCCCCAAAAAACTCTTGCTAAATGAAGCATTTGTTAAGTGAGTTTTGCCCCATTTTGCGAAATTTCGTGCCGTAGTTGTTAAGTGAATCACTGCAGTTGTTAAATTAGTAACACTGTTGTTAAATGAATCTGGCTTCCCCATTGACTTTGCTCGTCAGAAGGTCGCAAAAGGGGATCATGTGACCCCGGGACACTGAAACCGTCATAAATGTGAGTCACTTCCAAGCATCTGGATTTTTATCCTGTGACCACTGGGATATTGCAATAATAGTCATAAATGTGAAAAATGGTCATGTTTCTTTTTTCAGTGCCGTTGTAACTTTGAATGGTCACTAAATGAACTTTGGTAAGTCAAGGGTTACCTATAGTACTTGTAACTCCATAGATTCCTAACCAGATTTAGGTGTTGATCTGAAGGCTCTTAACTCTGTCTAGATTCTAGAATATAGGTAGGCTTAGTTCCTCCTGCAGTGTTACTATTTGTCTAATCCATTCAAGTGTGCATTCAAATGAAAGCATTGAGGTGAACTTGGCTAATCTGAGAAAGCGAGATCAGATCAGCCTGACTTAACCCTGGGATGGGGGACCACCAGGAGATCCTGGGGCATAGTCAAGTCTCGAAGGAAGGTTGGAGTTGTTCTTTCCCAACATATTTGCATTCAGAAGGAACAGTGGTGGGTAGAAGCAATCCTACAAAATGATTTTCTCTACTTTCTTGCCAGTTGTGATTAGAATAGAATAGAATAACAGAGCTGGAAGGGACCTTGGGGGTCTTCTAGTCCAACCCCCTGCTCAAGCAGGAGACCCAACACCACTTCAGACAAATGGCTATCCAACATCTTCTTAAAATCTTCCAGGGTTGGAGCATTCACAACTTCTGGAGACAAGTTGTCCCACTTATTAATTGTTCTAACTGTCAGGAAATTTCTTCCCTTCATTAGTTTCCACTTGGGGAACAGAATCACAGCTGGGCAGGAGGCGCAGGGGGGGGGAGAAAACGCAAAGAAACTGTCAACAGAGGCTTTGCTAACGTGGAAGAAGAGGAGGCAACTGAAAGAGGCCGGGTGCCATCTTCTGGCCACACAACCCCGCTTCACACCTGCCGTTCCAAAGGGAAAAAAACATGAAAAAAAAAGAGGATATAAAATATATTATGTAGGATGCGGTGGCTCAGTGGGTAAGACTCTGAGCTTGTTGATCAGAAAGGTCAGCGGTTGGAATCCCTAGTGGCTGCGTAACGGAGTGAGCTCCCGTGACTTGTCCCAGCTTCTGCCAACCCAGCAGTTGGAAAGCACATAAAAAATGAAAGTAGAAAAACAGGGACCACCTTTGGTGGGAAGGGAATAGCGTTCCATGTGCCTTCGGCGTTGAGTCATGCTGGCCACATGACCACTGAGACGTCTTTGGACAGCGCTGGCTCTTCGGCTTTAAAACGGAGATGAGCACCGCCCCCTAGAGTTGGGAACGACTAGCAAATGTGTGTGGGAACCTTTAGCTTTACCTAAAATTGTGTAAGCTGCTTTTTTCCTAGAAAAGAAGGGCTCCTAAAAGAAGGGAACTATAATTCCTTCCTTCCTCCCTTCCTCTCTCCCTCCGTTTGTGTGCTTACTTTTGCTTAGAAAAATAATAGGAAATATGCAAAAAACTATTTCTCATCTCTGACTTCACTTCCCCTCCTTTCTCCTTCCTTCGCTCCCTCCTTTTCTTTCTTTCTTTCTTTTTCTTTCTGATTGTATGTATGGACATTTTGTTTTTCTTAGAAAAAATAATAGGCATAAAACCTCTCCTTCCCATCTTCAACTCCCTTTTCTTTCTCCTTCCTCTTATCTCTTTGTCTCCTCCCTCCATCCTTCCTCTCCCCTTCCTTCCTTCTTTCCCCCCCCTCCCCGCCCCTCCTTTGTTTGCCTTATTAGCCTTGAAATAAATCAATAAATAATGCTGCAGGGTAGGATTCCTGCCCTGTGTGTGGATGGAAAGGTGTTGGGCTAGATCACATCTACCCAACCCTATTTGCAACTGGGCTGCCTTGCTCACAGCCTAACTTGTGTGAGTGATGGATGCTGGGGCTCACAGCTCCACAATGAAACTGTGCATGCGCGTGCACTTTGCTCCTGTCACAAAACCATCCCCTCTTCCCCCTCCCTCCTTGCTGCCAACTGGGAAAGGTTGGGAAACTTTTGGCTGGATGGCCTTCAAGAACTCTTCCCAGTTGAATATTCAAGGGTGGTGGGTGATCGCCCCCTAGTGGCCGATTCGCATATAAGCAACGGAAAAGCTGTGCCAACCTGTACAGGTAGTTCTCGACTTACCAGAGTTCGTTTAGGGACCATTCAAAGTTACAACAGTACGGGGTGAGTGGGCGGGGGAATGACTTAACAACCATTTTTCACACTTGCAATCCTCATGATCCTGTGAGCAAAATTCAGACTCTTGGTTCGTGTTTTTTGACGGTTGCAATGCCGTGTGTGTGTGTGTGTGTGTGTGTGTGTGTGTGTGTGTGAGAGAGAGAGAGAGAGAGAGGGAGAGACGTGATCCACTTTTGCGACCTTCTGAAAGGCAAAGAATTCTTTATTGGCCAAGTGTGGTTGGACACACAAGGGATTTGTTTTTGGTGCAGATGCTCTCAGTGTACATAAAAAGAAAAAAATACATTCGTCAGGAATGAAAGTCATTGGGGAAGCCAGATTCACTTAACCGCTGCGTTGCTACATGAACAACTGCCGTGATTCGCTTAACAACTGTGACAAGCAAGGTCGTAAAGTGTCTGGCTTAGCTGCAGAAATTTGGGGGCTCAATATTGGTCGTAAGTCGAGGACGACCTGTTATTCCCTTAAGGCGGGGAGGGGCGCAGAAGAGGGGGCGGGGCTTGCTTTCCCTCCCTCCCGTTCTCTCTCTCTCTCTCTCTCTCTCTCGCGCGCGCGCGCGCGCGTATGCGCCCCGCCTCCTCTCCTGCGGCTGGCGCGGCGCCGCCCAGGAACCGCCGCTGGGCCGCAAGCGCTCCCGCGCATGCGCACCTCCGCCCCCTTGCGCCGGCTGAGGCGGAGCTGAGGAGGCCGCGATTTCATCATGCGGAGGGCCGCGCCTGCCCCTCGGCCCGCCTGCCCGCCCTCGGCCGCGCCGCTCCATGCCGTGTCGCTTTAGTGTCTCGATCGGCCGCCTCCTTTTCCTCAGCAGCAGCAGCAGCGCCCGCCTTGTGGCCACCCTCCTGCCCCGCGCCTCGCTCCACGCGGCCCGCCCATTCTCCTCATCCTCCGCCGCCGCCGCAGCCTTCAGTACCCGGCCCCGATCTCGCCGCCCGACCCAGCCGGCTCTCGGCTCCGGCATCGTCTCCAGCATGGACGGACCCGCCGCAGAAGCGCTCCTGGCGCCGCTCAGGCAGGCGGTGCGGCAGCAGGTGAGGCCGCCTGGCGGTGAAAATCCTGACTACACCTGTGGAGGATGGGCGCGGAAGTCCCCGCCGATCTTGGGTGGGTGGGAACTCGGGAGAGATGGTCCTTTCCCTGATCTGAGGATCCCCTCCCTCCCCCACTCCGATCACTTCCGGGGGGGAGGGGCAGGGGTGATCGGGGATGTACTTCAACCCCTCCCCCCCTCAGGGGTCTCAGGAGGAAAGTCTATGTAAATCCTTGAGGCGGCATTCCCTCCCCCCCCTTATGTAAAGGGGCTCCTCCCATCGAGATGTGGCGAGCTACAGCTCCCATCTGCGTTGGCTGGGGAAGATGGGAGTTGGAGTCAGGCATGTGTCCCTGGGAGGCCATATGCTAAGGAAAGAGTTTGGGAGGAAATAAGGTTCCGAATCAAGGAAACTCCATAAGTTGTGGGTCCTCCAACTGGAGGTTTTCAAGAAGAGACTGGACAACCATTTGTCTGGAATGGGGTGAAGTCTCCTGCTTGGGCGGGAGGTTGGACTAGATGATCTTCAAGGTCCCGTCCAACTTGTTAAACTTAAAAAAAAACATTCTGCCCTTGCTTAAAACAAAATAAACAAATCTGCATGATTGGGGGAGGGAGCTGGATCTTAAGGCTTTTAGGGAGAACCCACCCCCTCCTTAAATAATTACCATTTTATTTCTTGAAGTGGGCCAATTGGTAACGCTTTCCCCCTCCCCACTCCCCTCCTTCCATTAAATCCGATTGACCTGCCCTGATGAAGCGGGATAGTTGCTAGAAATAAATCTTTCTTATCTTTGTTAGCACTGTTTTCCCTCCCCCCCCCCCTTTGCTTGCCCTTCCTTGGGCCATGATTATCCTGTGGTTCCTCAGCTTCTGCAGTGCCATTTGAGGTCCTCTCACCTCCCCAGGGTCAGCCAGGGTCACTTCCGAAGAGAAAATCCGATGGCTTTCATTGAAAAAAGGCTGACTTGGCTGGTTCCAACAAAACTGCTCCCTTTCGGTGCTCCTGGGTATATAATCGTGAATTGGCTTCTTGGGCTTGGAAGATAATGTTGATAATGTGCTTCTATCTTCTCTGTAACTGATCTCCCTGTGTGACCTTTGCTCAGTCTCTAAGTTTGACCTCAGAAATCTACCCCCAGAATTGTACGTGTCTTGACGTTTTGGTGCATTTCATCCATTTTCCTGACGTAGCCTTTTTTTTTCTTTGGGAGAGAAATGGCCTTTTCCAATTGTTAGGATAATATTTCCTTTCCTTGGATCTGCTTTTTATATCTTAACGTAGCCTCTCAGGCAGTAATTGCTACTCTTATAAAGGCTGGGCTTGTTTAACTGCCAAGTGTGACACCTAAGCAAAGGGTACTATGCAGGTAGCCCTTGTTTTATGACTTTAATTGGGACAGGAATTCCAGTCAGACTTGGTCATTAGGTGAGTCATGTCATTAGACCTGATTTTTTTTACATGGTTGTTAAATGGATCACACGGTCTTTGGGTGAATACGCTTTCCCAAATGATTTTGCTTGTCAGACTGGGAATGTCACTAATTTTAATCAGTAACCGCAAGATGCTGTAATAACCGTCGTAAATGTAAGCAGGTTGCCAAGTGCCAGAATTGCAATTGCATGACTGTAGAGAGAGGTGTAAGGGTCATAAGTCATGTTTTCCAAGGCTATTGTAAATTTGAACGTCACAAGTTCAGAACTAGAGACTGTAGATTTATTTATTTAAGATTTACACTTAGTTAAATGGATAGTTCTGTTCCTGTAGAATTCCCCATGTGCCTCTTATTTTTTGCTTAGCTAATCAGAGGGGAAAATGCATCAGTGTCTTTTAGGGAACAGGATTGGTAGCATCTTAATTGGAATAAGCTTTGTCTTTTTCTGAATCATCATGTACCTCCCAAAAACTGATTGAGCTACAAGAAGTGCTTGGAGAAAAAAAAAAAAAACCCGAGCTGGGATCAGAGCTTGGAAGCACTACGAAGAATGAGCAGAATGGGCTTAACCCTTGAATGTCTATGAATTTTTCATAGAAACACTCTGCTTTTTTCCTGTGGAGTTAAGGCAATTTTACTTTAAAAAAATCAGGTTGATCCAGGATGGAATTGGAGAATCACCATGTGATATAACATTGCCAAGAGAGGCTCCTTGGTCTGTCAAATGAAGCCCTCAATTTACAACAGTTCGTTTAGTGACTGTTTTTCATTGTTATGACCTTTGCAGCATCCCCATGATCATGTGATTAAAATTCAAATGCTTGGCGACTGGTTCATATTTGCGACTTTTGCTGTCTCCCAGGGCCATGTGATTCCATTTCATGGCCTTCTGATGAGCAAACGGGGAAGCCAGATTCACTTAACTTATCAACTGCAGTGATTCACTTAACAACCATGACAAGAAAAGTCATAAAATGTTTAATTTAACAACAGAAATTTTGGGCTCAATTATGGTCATAAGTCGAGGAGTATCTGTAGTGAATTTTCAGTCTTTGTTCTAGAGCAGTGTTATCTACCTTGGCAACTTTCAGATGGGTGGACTTCAACTCCCAGAATTCCCCATGCTAGCTGGAAAATTCTAGGAGTTGAAAGTTCACCCATCTGAAAGTTGCCAAAGTTGAGAAGAACTGCTGTAAAGTCAGCCTTCTCGTTTCAGTGGGGCAGGAAGTAGAGCTCTTTTGAATCCACCCAGGAAGATCTCCTTGATCAGAGATCAGTGTGGTTGGGATGGGTTAATGTTTTCCTGGTACAATGGTGCCTGATGAAATGAGAAACTGTTTAAAGGGCGGAACCTTCTGCTTATTATACATAGAACAAAGCTGCACTAAAATTTGCCACATCAATATGCGGGGCTCTCAAAAAAGGAGTGCCCCATGACCCTCCCCCCCTTCCACTTTTCACCCAGTTCTTTTTTCTCTGCTGCTTGAAGAGATCTTAGAATCTCTGGTCCCTTCAAAAGGCATATGCTTTACCCAGGATTTCCTTTCTATTTTGCTTTCACTCTTATTAAGAGCACTGCAGATTTACAGTGTTGATTCCTGCAATAGCCACGCTTGTCTTTCCTTTTCCTTCAATCAACACACCGTCTCTTTAAAAAAAACACTTTCAGTTCCCTCCCTCCTGCCACGTTTGCCTGCAAAGGCAGCATTCTTTTAAAAATAGAGGCAGTTCTTGAGAATTGGCAGACTTCTTTCTTTCCTGCTTGCATTGTTAGGTTTGTGGTTTGTCATATTTAGAGTTACCCTCTTGTGGAGAGATCCAGGCCATAGAATTGCCAAGAGTCTGATATAACTGAATGGATAATATCATCAATCAATCAATTAATCAGAACAGTACTGGAAGGGACCTCAGAGGTGTTCTAGTCCAACCTCTAGTCCAAATTTCTGTTGTTAAGCAAAATACTTGTTAAGTGACGCCTTTCTTTGTTAAATGAATCTCTGCAGTTGATAAGTTAGTAACCCGGTTGTTAAGTGAATTTGGTTTCCCCATTGACTTTGCTTGTCAGAAAGTTGCAAAAGGAGAATCATGTGGCCCTGGGACACAGCACCCATCATACATATGAACCAAGCGTGAGAATTCTGAACACATGATGATAAGGATGCTGCAATGGTCGTGACTATGAAAAACGGTCATAAGTCACGTTTTCAGTGCTCTTGTAACTATGATTGTTCTGAAGTTCAAGGCAAGGTCTTGGGTTTGATTTGTAAAATGAAATCACCTTCATGATTTGCTCTTTATTCTATTTCACATCTATCAGAAAGTTAGAAAGTTATTTCTTAATTTTTTTGCTGCCTGTCGTGCTGCATTTATTTATTTTGGTCTCTGTGCACTTTCTCCCCCACACCAAGTTTATATGATTATTCTGTGTTTCAGCAGTCAGTCACAGATCCTTGAATTATGTTTTCTGTCCCGTGCAAGAGATTGAACTTGATGCCCGCAAGAGGTGAACTCTAAGGTTCCATGGCCTAAACCTCATCTCTGAACGATTGTTTTATTTTCCCAGGGAGAGTTTGTTCGAAAGTTGAAGGATGACAAGGCTCCTCAGATGGATGTGGACAAAGCTGTGGCTGAGCTCAAAGCTCGGAAGAGAATCCTAGAAGCCAAGGTGAGTCTTCAAACTTCCTGTTTCATTTTATCCAGAGTAAATGGCTTATTTCACCCGGAAAATCAGAGTTTCGTATCAGCAGGATAAAATAGGCAACAAGATTCTACACTTCTCCTCAGTTCCTTAGCAAAGCCACACACACACACACAAAATCCTCATTTTTAATTAAATACAGTTACACTAAAATCCCGATCATTTTAATCATGGCGGTTGCAAATAAGACAGCTCGTATAGTTGGGTTGAGATTGGCTGATAACTGCATATAAAAACTAATGTCCAGGTTTTCAGAGTGGAAGATAATTACACGAGAAACAAAATTTTCTGAGCTTCCGTCTGGCCTTTGTGCTCAACTTGTAATTTAGGATTGCAGCAGCCATTGGTGCTTCCTGACTTCATCAGATAATACCACTTTGGCTGGTATTCTATCTGTTTCTGCTTGTTTGGAATAGGTTTCCTATGCTCCTTTTCGGAAAATACCAGGTAGTCCTCGACTTACGATCACAATTGAGCCCAACATTTCTATTGCTGCGAGACATTTGTTAAGTGAATTTTTCCCCATTTAATGACCTTTCTTGCCACGCTTGTTAAGTGAATCACTGCAATCATGAATTTAGTAACACAGTTGTTAAGTGAATCTTGGCTTCCCCCTTGACTTTACTTCTCAGAAGGTCGCTAAAAGGCATCACATGACCCTGGGACACTGCAACCTTCATAAATATGAGTTAGTTGCCAAGCATCTGGACTTTGATCACATGACCATGGGGATGCTGCAAAAGTCGTAAGGATGTCTGTTAAGAATGTTCAGGAAATGGGTTTTCTCCACCATGATGCCCATCTTATGGAACACCCTCAAACATCCCCCCTCCCCCCCAAAAAGATTTTAGCTCTATCCCTGTTGATTTTCTGGGCATCCCTCATTTGATATGTTGCAAATTATCCACGTATGTAAAGTATAATTGTACATCGTGGGTGTGCATGGCCTCTGTGTGTTTTATTTTTAGGAGCTGGCTCTGCAGCCTAAGGATGACATTGTGGACAGGCTTAAAATGGAAGATGCCTTGAAACGAAGATTTTTCTACGACCAAGCATTTTCTATTTATGGAGGTACTGTATCTCTCCACAGCATGATGACATTCTTCCTTGTAATTAGCTGTCAGTTTTATAACATATGTGTCATTTATTTTTTTAAAAAAAATACTTAATATGTTTATAAATGAAAGTATTTAATTAGCAATAGTTATTCTAATGTTCTCAGTCCAGCTCAAAGCAAGGGAAAATATTAGATACAGTTTTTTTTAAAAAAAACTTTGTTTTATATTACTTATTTTGTTGTTTGACACTGCCTTACATCACTGTATGTGAGTTGGGCAGCTGTATAAATTGGTTTAATAAATAAACTCAAGGGAAAAATTAACCTTGAAATAATGAAACCATGCATTAAAGCTGGACTGCTGGACTCACCTGAAAGAGTGATTTCTTTCTCCCACGAAGAGAGGTAGAGGCATGTAGGAACAGAATGTTTTTCTTTTCCCTCACAGACAAAATGATGGAGGTAATATAAACCCTTAATGTTATAATTTCATAGGAACAATAGAAGAAGTTCAGTTTTCTGTAACCTGTAGCTTGAACTAAGCACAGACCTCTCTGTATAAAGGCTAGGTATAAGTTTTGTGTTCTGACAATCTGATTTGACTCCCTAGTATTCCAAAAGGTGGTTACCTCCCTCAGTCCCATCTACTACTCCTCCTTCTCTGCCTCCTTCTCCTCTTCCTTTTCTCTCCTTCTGCCTCTTTCCTCTTCTACATCCTCCCTCCCTCCCTCTCTCCCTCCGCCTTGTCTTCTCTCTCTCATCTAGTCCTCCTCTTCTGCCTCATTCCCCTCTTCCTCTTCTCCTTCCTCTTCTATCCCTTCCCTCCCTCAGATTGAACAGAAGATACTATTTACAGTATTTGAGGATTTGTGTTTACCTGTTCTGTGTCTTGCAGGAGTGAGTGGCCTGTATGACTTTGGTCCTGTGGGCTGCGCTTTGAAGAACAACATAATACAAGCCTGGAGGCAGCACTTCATCCAGGAAGAGCAGATTTTTGAGATAGATTGCACCATGCTGACGCCTGAAGCTGTTCTGAAGTAAGCACAGACCTTCTCTGCGTAAAAGCTAGCTTTCCAAATCCTCAATCTCTTTAAACATTTTTTAAAATTTTCTCTTACTGCAACTTTTTACAAACCCAGTTCTCCTCCTCAGAGAATAATTATCTCTCTATTACAAAATGTGATCTGTCTGGCCTAAAGTTAAATCGTGTGATTGCATCTGGAATATTATATATCTTTCTGGTTGCCACAACAACAAAGGCATGAAGTGGAACTAAAGATGGGTCCAAGGTAGCTAACTCAGATGATCCAGAGGCTGAGGCAGCTTCCCTAGGAGGAAAAATTGCAATATTTGAGCCTTGTAATTTGGAAAGGAGGCAGACAAGAAGGGACATGATTTAAGTGCGCAAAATTAAGCATATTAGGGATCAAGTGGAAAAGGAGAAGCTATCTTCTTCTTCCAAAAACTATTGCAATCAGAAGTGACCCAGTGAAATCGGATGCTGGCAGAATCCGGACAGACCAAAGGAAATACAACGATAATTCAGCTTTAGAATTCACTACTGTGCCATGCGTTGGTAATGACCAGTTTAATTGGCTTTTAAAAAAGGATTGAATCAATTGATGGAAGACCTGGAGACGAGGACTGTTATTAGCCTTTGAAGCCCCTCTGCTTGTGGACTTTGGGAGCAGTTGTGAGAGCAGACTGCTGAACTGGATGAGCAGCAGGGCAATAATAATAACAATAGCACTTAGCTTTAAATCCCCCTCTAAACAGTTTACAGAATCAGCCTATTCTCCCCAACAATCTGGGTCCTTTTTGATAGATTTTTCTCCAGAAATAGTTTCATTAAGTTGATAACTTTTATTTCATGCTTGGTTCCGCATCAAATTATATGGGTTCCTGTGATCAGATCTTTCTAAGGATCATTATAATCCTTTATAGCATTCTATGGGTGTTTGAACAGGTAGCAAGCAAGTTACAACAGTTCATGTAGCGATGTTCAAAGTTACAACGGCACTGGAAAAAGTGACTTATGAGCGTTTTTCACCCTTACGAACTGTTACAGCATCCCCACAGTCATGTGATCAAAATTCAAATGTTTGGCAGCTGACACATATTTATGACCGTTGCAGTATCTTTTGTGACCTTCTGACAAGCAAAGTCAATAGGGAATCTAGATTCACTAATTTACTAGTATTATTAACATAACATCTGCAATGATTTACTTAACAACCATGGCAAGCAAGGTTGTAAAATGGGGCAAAACTCACTTAACAAATTAGGAACAGAAAATTTTGTCGCAATTGTGGTTCTAAGTCGTGGACTATCTGTAAAAGTATTATTTGCTTATTTCCCCTGACAATCTATGTCCCCATTTTACCAATCTTGGAAGGCTGAGTCAATCTTGTGTTGGTCAGAATCGAACTCCAGGCTGCGGGGATGCAGAGTTTGCCTGCAATAGTGCAGTTGTTACCAGGGCTCTTTATTATTAAGGCTCCTTATTAATATACACAAATATCTAAGACTGCTGTCCTCAACTTGGTGTTCCCCACATGCCAGCATAGTCATTGTTACGTAAACCTACCAAAATTATTTGTGAGTTGGTACAGAAACCAGTGTCTCAGAATATCATGGGGGAAAAAATGATTTATGAACCTTGGTGGTGCAGTGGTTAGAATGCAGTATTGCAGGGCAGCTCACTGCCACAGCTAGCAGTTGTATCCTCTGCCTTCCATCCTTCCAAGGTTGGTAAAATGAGGACGCAGATTGTTGGGGGGAAGGCTGGCTCTGTAAACTGCTTATACAGAGGGCTATAAAGCACTAAATCAGTATATAAGTCTATGTGCTATTGCTATTTAATATCTTAAAATATAGAGAAATCATGCTGCAGATGCAATTCATATTCATGAGTTGATACAGAAACCAATGTCACAAAAACATGGATAAAAATTAATGTCTTTTAAAATGTAGAGAAAAAAAGCAGCAAGTGTAATTTTGTTAAAAGGTGTTTCTGCAGATTGGTACTAAAGAGGAAAAGACCCCCTCAACCTACAGTGTGCCGTGTTTCTCCAAAAATAAGACAGGGTCTTCTTTTCTTTTGCCCCACGAAATATGGCCTTGGGCTTATTATAGGGGGAGGACTTATTTTTTTGGGGTTGCCGGGCAGCTGCTCCCTTGTGAACTGGCTCCCGAAGAGCCGGCCACAGCCTCAGGGGCGAAGCAGCCATGAGGTGACCACACTCACGAGGAGCCGCCTGGCAAACCCTCTCTCCAACCGGGCAGAGCGCCATTCACTGATCTAGGGGGTATCCCTAAGGCGCCAAGGCGTGTGGTGCTCTGCCCATCCCCCAGCTCCCGCGGCTTGGCACATTGGGGATACCCCTTAGATCAGTGCATGGAGCTCTGCCCGGCTGGAGAAGGGGGTTTGCCGGGCGGCTGCTCATGAGCGTGGTCACTTCATGGCTGCTTGGCCCCCCACTCATCAGGAGCCTGCTCACAAGGGAGCAGCCTCCCAGCAACTCCCCATTCCAGCCAGGCAGAATGCCATTCCCCAACTTAGCGGTATCCTGAAGGCAGCAAGCAATGTGAGCGTCTCTCCCCGGCTCCCACTGCTTGGCGCCTTCGGGATACCACTAGGTCAATGAGCGGTCCTCTGCCTGGCCGGGGGGGGGGGGTTGTCGAGGGGGCTTATTTTTGGGGGTGGGCTTATATTTTTGCCCACGCAAAAAATGTGGCACGGCGTTAGTTTCAGGACAGGTCATATTTTCGGGGAAACACTGTAGCTATTAAAGTACAAGGAAATATCAGTAACTCCTGGTTAGACAGTTCTAATTCAGGTGGTCCTCAACGACCACAGTTGGATCAGAATTTCTATTGCTAAGCAAGATTGTTGTTAAATGAGTCATGGCACATTTTCAACCATTTTTGCCACAATTGCTAAGTGAATTAGAATAACAGAGCAGGAAGGGATCTTGGAGATCTTCCAGCCCAACCCAATGCTCAAGCAGGAGACCTATACCATTTCAGACAAGTGGCTGTCCAGTCTCTTCTTAAAATCACTGCAGTTATTAAGTGAATCATACAGTTGTTAAGCGAAACTAGCTTCCCCCCATTGACTTTGCTAACCAGAAACTCTAGGGCTGCAAACAGAAGTCATGTGACCCTAAGATAGTGCAGCCATCATAAATACATGCCAGCTGCCAAGGAACTGAATTTTGACTACAAGCCATGGGAATGAATGTCTTAAGTTACTAGTGTTCACTCTATTTTGGATAATAATTGTATTTTTCTGCACAGGACCTCTGGACACGTGGACAAATTTGCAGACTTCATGGTGAAAGATGTAAAAAGTGGAGAATGCTTCCGAGCTGATCACCTCCTGAAGGGTATGCTTTGTGTTATTTCATTGTCTCTGTCTAATTCCATCATAAGACCAGCTTACATTGATGTTTAGGACCTGTCTGTGACTTCTTCTTGTCCTAATATCCACTCCATTCCACAGCAATTGTTGGTACCTTACAGATAAGAATGAAAAGACGGCAAAATGTCTGGAGAATCTCAGTCATCCAGATCACCATTCCAAAGGTGCTTTTTCAAGAGGCAACGGGACTATGCTTTTTTCCCCTTGAGGAAGAATACTTTCGAAGACAAAAAAGTCCACATTCTGGATAGAAAATACTGCTGGTTTGAAAGAAGCCATTTATGTTAACAGGAGGAGGGATACGACACCACCTGTCTCCTCTTTACAATGCAGCCCTTTCAGCAGTCCCAAGAAAATTCTACTTGCATCCTGATTCAAGTGCTTCTGAGGGCACAGATAAAGCCCCAAGTGGCCTCAAGAGTTCTCAAGGAGAGTACTAACGACCAGAGGACTTCAGAGAAATGTGATCCCCATCCCCCAGTCCAGCCACAAGTAATCCATCCATAACCTTCACCATCCTGCCAGAACTGATGAAGCTTCCTGGATGAGAAGCAAAATTTCTTCTTCTTCAGGGGAAAAAAACAATTCAGTTGCCTTTGGGGGAAAAAAGCACCTTTGGGATAAACGACAGCAGAAAGTCCCCAACTTATATTGCCTTGCTTGGAAATGGGAATTTTGGGCTCAATTCTTGTCGTAAGTCAAGGACTACCTATATGTTGAAGAGTGGCCTGTGAGGAAAACATCTCTGGTATTTCTTATCTAAGAAACTTGTCTGAGAAGCATATCACTTCTCAGTATTTGTGCAGGCTCCATGATTACCCCTGGGAGCATCATGGTGGCTTAGAGGTGGAGCTTTTGCCTTGCAATCAGGAGGCTGTGAGTTTGATCCTAGGCAGCTTCAGATAGTTCTCTCACTGGGTGCAATGAGTAAGTCTCTGCTGGGAACTCTGCATAGGTGGCATCCGGCCAGTAAATGCTCGAGCTCTAACTATCCTGTTGCAGGGGATTACAGTGTCGTTCCACAGGTTAATCGTTTCTCCTTAATTCCAGGTTGCTTCTCTCCTTGATTAGTTTCCATTTGTTGTTTCTTCTCCAAAGCACTTGAAGGCAGGACAAGAAGGAATGGATGGAAATTAATCAAGGGGAGAAGCAGTCTGGAACTAAGGAGAAATTTCTAATAGTGAGAACAATTAACCAGTGGAACATCTTCAGAAGTTGTGGGTGCTTCATCACTGGAGATTTTTTTAAAAAAAAACTAGACAGTTGTCTTAAATTGTACATGTTCCCCTGCTGGAGCAGGGGATTGGACTAGAAGACTTCCAGGGTCCCTTCCAGCTCTGTTCCGATTGATTGACTAAAAGGGAAAAAAATACTCATGGACACTATTTCCTCCTCTCTTTTTGCAGCCCATTTACAGAAGATGATGTCAGACAAGAAGTGCACCGCAGAGAAAAAGATGGAAATGGAGAACGTGATCACGCAGGTCAGTCAGCGATCTGACAAGCAGAAATGGCGCTCTCCTAGCCCAGAAATTGTGATTGTGATCCCAGGGACCCTCTGCACAGCATATATTTTGAAACAGCGCAGGAGCTGCTTCTGGTGGTGCATTTCTTTTGTTGCGAAAGGGCTTTTATAAAACATCTGTGCTTTGTGGTTTTTCTGTCAATTAAATAAGCACTCAGTGGCCCTTGCTTTTCAAGTGGGGTGGGGGTGCACAGATAGATTTCCAAAAAGGAGAACAAGGATAAATAACATAAGTAGTTCTTATGATTACAGTTGAACCCCAAATTTCTTGCTAAGCGAGACAGTTCTTAAGTGAGTTTTGTCCCATTTTACTACCTTTTTTGCCACTGTTGTTAAGTGAATCACTGCAGTTGTTAATTTAGTCACATGGTTGTTAAACGAATCCAGCTTAATCTGAATCCCCATTGACTTTGTTCGCCAGAAGTTTGCCAAAGATTATCTGAACCATGACCATCTGAATTTTGATCACACAACCATGGGGTCATCAGACATACATGGGAAAAATGGGACCTAAGACACTTTTTTCAGTGCCATTGTAACTTTGAATGGTCACTAAATGAACTATTCTAAATCAAGGACTACCATTATTAGGCTGGATTGTATGTTCCTGGGTAAATAAGACGGTCTTTTCTTTCCTGCTAGCTGGACAACTACAATCAGGAACAGCTTGCGGATCTGTTTGTCAATTACAATGTGAAGTCCCCCCTAACAGGAAATGACCTCACTGCTCCGGTGTCTTTCAATCTCATGTTCAAGACCTCTATTGGCCCAGGAGGAAACATGGCTGGGTATGTGGCTGTATGAAAATGGGGTGGAGGGGGGAGGAAGAGGGTGCTTGGGTTTTACTGGATTTGAATTTGTCCCTGCATTTGTAATTCCAGCTGGTTGAGTTTCCTTATTTGAGGGAGAATCTGGGGACCGTTGCTTCATTCTGGTGGACAGGATGGCCCATCCATCCAAAGAGGAAAGAAACAGCAAGGTGTGCCAGTGGACAGCCTCCAAAACTGTGCCTTGTAGTTTCCTCGTGCTTTGGGAAGATCTAACAAGCCTAATACCCGGGGATTTACATTTCAGATAGTCAGGAGAATTCTGGGAGTTGAAGTCCACTTGTCTCAGGAACTCTGCTTTAGTGGCCCAGGGCAAAGCGAAGTGAGAGTGGGAATCATTTACTGGGCTCTGTCAGAGCAGTTATTATTGCAGGTAATCCTCGACTTAAGACCACAATAGAATATAAACAAGATAGCTGTAGAGTGAGTTTTGCTCCATTATGCGACCTTTTTTGCCACACTTGTTAAGTGAAATATTTCAGTTGTTACGTTATAACATGTTAAGTGAATCTGGCTTCCCCATTGACTTAGTTTGTCAGAAGGTCACAAAAGGGAATCACATAACCCCAGGACACTGCAACATCATTAATAAAGCCTCTGGATTTTGATCACGTAATCATGGGGATGCTGCAACAGTCATAAGTGTGAAAAGTGCTCGTAGGTCACTTTTTCAGTGCCATTGTAACTTCGAGCGGTCACTAAACAAATGCTTATAAGTTGAGGACTACCTGTTCCACTATTTAGTTCCTCATGGTAGGAGAGGTTTTCACAGGGCTACATTTGAGAAGCTAGGCTGTCTTGTCTTGCTATCAGCTGCTAAACTTTTCTGCTTTCTTTCTTCCAATTATTGTTTCCCACCTCCCCACACCCCACCCCCTCTGATAGATACTTGAGGCCAGAAACTGCCCAGGGAATCTTTCTGAACTTCAAACGTCTTTTGGAATTCAACCAAGGCAAACTGCCTTTTGCTGCTGCTCAGATCGGCAATTCCTTCCGGAATGAAATCTCTCCTCGCTCAGGTCTCATCAGGGTCAGGTAATTGCTCTGAAAATTTGAAGTGGTGGGGGGAACATGGTCCTCACTGGATTTGATAGGTGTATTTATTTTGTTTTTACTGGCTCATCCTATTTCTACAGCCACCCATCTCACAATCAAGGGACTCTAGTGGCACACAACAAAAGCTAAAATAATATACAGGTAGTGTTCGAAAATTTCTGTTGCTAACAGACAAGAAACTTTTGCCTCATTTTATGACTTGTCATTAAGTGTGAAACATGATCATAAATCACTTTTTTCAAATGGTCCCTAGGTGAACTGTTGTAAGTTGAAGACTACCTGTGTTGCTTTTATTGTTGTAAGCTGTCCAGAGTCTCCTTGCAGCAAGATGAGCAGCAAATAAATAGAATAAATAAATATATGCTACTTGCACAAGCTCCTGAAGTTTGATTACATGATCATGGGGGAACGCTGCAAGGGTTGCAAGTACGAAGACTGATCATAAATAACTTTTTCCAGGCCATTGTGACTTTGGACATTTGCTAAATGAATGGTTGTAAGTTGAGGACTAGCTCTAACTACCTATAACCTGTGGACTACCTGGTAATTCATAAACTCTAAGATTTAAATATCAACATGACTGATAGTCTTTGTTACAAATGCCTCCTCCTCCTCAGAATGCACTTGTGCATCCAACTCCACTTTTCCTGCTATCAGCCTGAATCTGCATCTCCCCATGTTCCCCTCCAGTGATAAAAATCCCCACTCTCAGCCGTCTTGGCAGGTGCCAAGTTGTTTTTTTTTTAATCTTTTGTTATCCCAGAGAATAACAGCATTAGGGAGGGGGGTTTTTTGTGACAAAGAAGACACTGAATATTTGGCTCTTTGAAGACATAGTGTTTGAGTTACAGCCTGCCTATTATGTTCATAAATCTTAACATTTGTAAAACAGGTTGGTCACATATTGACCCGACTTTGCAACTTTTTTTTTGTTCCTTAAGCAGATAGCAGTAGCACTTAGACTTACATAACGCTTCACAGCGCTTTAGAGCCCTCTCTAATGGAATGGGACAACTTGCCACAGCCAAAAAGCTGTGGGACAACTTGCTGTGGGTCCATTTAACAATTCTATTTAATTTTTTTAAATAAATAAAAAATATTTTCATTTTTTCCATTCACATTTCATTCTGTTCCCTCCTTTGGCATCCTTTTTTTAATGGTTCTATTCCACTATTTGTTCGATGTTAGTGTAACTCTTTTCTCACAGCAAGTTGGCCGTGGCAAGTTAGTGAATTGACCGTGGCAAACATCATAGTCCCCTCTCTAAGCAGTTTACAGAGTCAATCTATTGCCCTCAGGAATCTGGATCCTCGTTTTACTTATCTTGGAAGTATAGAAGGCTGAGACAACCTTCGGCTGGTCAGGATTGAACTCCTGGCAGTGGGCAGGAGGCAGTTAGCCCCCAATACTGCATTCTAAAATGCTGTGGCCGTGTGACCACCATGATTATTAAGCGAATGTGGTGCTCATAAGTGCAAGCCCACAATAGGCACGGTTTTGCCAAAACCAGAAGTAATTGCCAGTTTCCCTCAAAATCATTGTAAAACTCAATCACTTGACCACAGGCTGCTGCAAACAATTGTAAATGATTGTGTTGCCAAGCATCTGAAGTGTGGTCACATGACCAAGAGATGTGTTGATTGCTGAAACTTTAAATCCACTTTGTCCACTTTTTCAGACAGGTCATAACTTTGAGCTGTTGCTAAGCAGCCAGTTGCAAATCGAGGACTGTCTTTATCCCCCTAAGATTTGCTCTCTTATCGAGAGAAGTTACAATCTGAAGCGTTTCTCTATATGTTTCAGGGAATTCACAATGGCAGAAATTGAACATTTTGTGGACCCCAGTGAAAAATGTCATCCTAAGTTTCAAAATGTAGCCGACCTCCACATCCTCTTGTATTCTTCCAAGGCCCAGACCAGTGGGCAGCCAGCACGTGTCATGTGTTTGGGGGATGCTGTTGAGCAGGTAAGGGCTGGGTTGTTCTTGTGAACAGGAGGAAATCCTCTTGACTCCCTTTGTTACATTCAGTGTGGAAGGAGAATGAAATCAGATACAGACAATGCCTGAATTCAACGGCCAAGCTGTTTGATTTATAGCATCTGGGTTTAACTCGATACCTGCTGAGGGTTGGACTTCCAAACCCATAATCTCTACCCATCTCCCACTGGGCTTTAAGTACAGAGAAACCTGGGTTGCAACACACTGGGAAGGCTGCTTGGCAGGCTTAAGATAGCGCATGGCTGGCTGGGGAATTCTGGGAGTTGGAGTCCACACATCTCAAAGCTGCCTCGGTTGAGAAACACTGAGGTAAAATAGTCATAATTGAATACTCACCGTGCCCGTAGGAACCCACATAAAATGTATGTGAGAAAAGATTTCAGAATGTTGAGGGAAAATACAGAAATCCCTTCCCAGTGAAACGGGGGGGGGGGGGGGGATGAGGAGGTTGGGGTGACTAGGATTAGGAGTGGCATGATGGTAATCTTCCAGTATTTGAGGGGCTGCCACAGAGAGGAGAGGATCCACATATTGTCCAAAGCAGCTGAAGACAGGACAAGAAGCAATGGATGAAAACTAATTAAGGAGAGAACCAACCTAGAACTAAGTAGAATGTTCTTAGTGGGCAGTAGGAACAATTAAGCAGTGGAACGGCTTGACTGCAGTGGGTGCTCCAACATTGGAGGTTTTTAAGAAGAGACTGGATAGCCACCCATAATGCAACGTGCGACCCTCCTCAGTGTGCATGCTCGCATGAGAGGCGCTGCCCCCATTTTTTGCATGCTTTTTTCGCCCTCCCCAGGCTCCTATAAAGCCTCTGGAGCCTGGGGAGGGCGAAAAGTGGCTTTAAAAAAGGCTGAACTCACCTGGCCAGCGCGAGCATGCACACTGGCCAGCTGACAGGGCAACACCTTGTGTGCCCTGACAAATGGCTCTGTGTGTCACCTGTGGCACACGTGCCATAGGTCACCAGCCCAGATATAGGGTCTCCTGTTGAGCAGGGCGTTGGACTAGAAGACCTCCAACGTCCCTCCCTACTCTGTTATGTATTGTACTGGCTAAGAATTTGCAGAATTGCATTGCCAGGATCCTTAGAGATGCCAAGTAGGGGAAGGCTTGGAAGTTTTCTGGAGAAATGTTTCCTGCTCCTTTATACCTCCTTACAGTTTTTGTTCCTTTGAAAAGCCTCTTTGCTTCTCTTTGCTTTCCCAGGGTGTGATCAACAATTCCGTCCTGGGCTACTTCATTGGCCGGATCTACCTCTACCTCATCAAAGTTGGCATCTCTCCAGAGAAGCTTCGTTTCCGGCAGCACATGGAGAATGAGATGGCTCATTACGCCTGTGACTGCTGGGATGCGGAGACCAAAACCTCCTACGTAAGCAATAGCATACGTCTCTTCACAGTTCTTTATAGACCTCTCTAAGCAGTTGACCGAATCAGACTTTCCCCCCACAACAATCTGGGTCCTCATTTTGTAGACTTCAGATGGATGGAAAACTGAGTCAACCTTGAGCCAGTCAGGATCAAACTACTGGCAGATAGCGGAATTAGCCTGCAATACTGTGTTCTAACCACTGCGCCACGACCGAAATGCCAAGCTTTTGAGTTCTTGGGTGGAAAGCCCAACTCGGTTTGTGCGTATAGGTGCAGGCACACATGCATCTTAAGGTGACTCTTGTGATTAAAGCCAAAGTTGAATTGTCAAGAGGTGCCTCTCCAAAGGAAGATCTGCTAATTCCTCTTTTAAAATGCTTCTGAAATTATAAAAGATTCTGGAGGTAGGTCTTCTTAACAGATTGCCTTAGGAACTACGTGGCTTCTGATCACTTTTAAACTCCTTCCTGTATGCAGTCCTTATCTCCCAGCTCTCTATGATTAGGCTCGGGTTTATAACAGTTCACCATGGCCAGCTCACCATGGCTAACTCATTACACCAATTTTCTGTGGCCAGCTCACCACAAAGAAACACAGCCAATCAACCACCAGACAACTCGCTGCAGGACAAGAGTCACACTAATATCAAAGAAATGATGGAATGGAATCATTAAAGAAAGGATTGAAAATGAAATGAGAATGACAAAAATTAAAACAATTTTAAATTTATTTTAAATAATTAAATTGAATTGTTAAATTGTCCCCTGGCGAGTGGCTGTGATGCGTTGTCCTGCATTGAATTGGCCTCAATGCAGGATCGCTTGGACGTCATGATTTGTCTAAAGTGGAGGCTTCATTTTTGTTTTTTGTTTTTACTTTTCCAGGGCTGGATTGAAATTGTTGGCTGCGCTGATCGCTCCTGCTACGACCTCTCCTGCCACGCCAGAGCCACCAAAGTCCCTCTCGTTGCTGAGAAGCTTTTGAAGGAGCCGATATCCTTTTCTGAAAGAAAACATGGCTGGTTCCATCCATTTTGGTGTGAATGAGCTTAACAAGCCTTCGGGGCCACTTGGAGGAAATCAGGGAACTGCTGTGAGCTAAGAGCTGGGTGGGTGGGTGGGTGTTCTGTGATGCCATCATAATCCTTAAATGAAATGTCAGTACAGGTAGTCCTTGATTTACAATTAATCGTGTAGCGACCATTCAAAGTTACAACAGACCCTGAAAAAATTGCTTATACCTAGGATTCATGGTTTATGCCCCCTCAGATCACGTGACTGCATGTTGGGCACTCAGCATGTGGCCCTCACTTGAAATTTTCTACAGCATCTTGTGGTTATGTGACTGCAAAGTACTTTTCTTAAAGCAGTGTTTACTTCTGGTATTCAGCAAAAAAAAAAAAAAAAAAAAAGTTGCATAGTGGTTTCGCTTAACATCTGACATCTGCTTAAAGACCACTGCAAAAAAGTTTGTGAAATTTGGGTACGGTCATGTGGTATCTCACTTTATGATTATCACAACTTACGCGGTCAGTTTTGGTCTTACGTTGAGGACTGCTTTGTACCCTATGCTGCGGCTAGCTCTTGCCTCACTTCCCTGAATTCCGGTGGCCTATTAGGAAGATAATCCGGTTCTTTAAATTGAAATTGTCAAATGTTTTGAAAGACTGAATAGAGAAGAGGCAGCTTGAGCTACTTCAGGATTTGAAAGCTAATTTTCATGAAGCCACTGAATAACTGCAGAATAGCCAGGGCCAGAGCAGGAAAGTTACACTCTCTAATCAAAGTTTTGCATCCTAAGAGGTAGTCCTCCACTTACGACCATTCATTTAGCAACCATTCAAATTTAGAACAGCCGTGAAAAAAGTAATTTACAACTAGTTCTCCTGTGGTCCAAATTTGGGCGTCTGGTAACAGACATGCGTTTATGGTGGTTGTAGCATCCTGGAGTCATATCAGTGGTGGGTTTCTACCGGATCGCACAAAATTGGTCCTATGACTGCAGAATGCTGCAAAATACCATAAATGCAGGCCAGTTGTTGAGTGTTTCAAATGTGATTGGAACACTCAACAAGGTGACCACAGTGGTGTGTGTGTGTGTGAGTGAGACAGACAGACAGAGAGAGGAACAGAGAGAGGGGGTGAGGGAGGGAATCAGAGAAAGACTGACAGACAGACACACACACAGACAGAGAGGGGGAGGGAGGGAGAGAAAGATAGACAGACAGAGAGAGACACACACACAGAGTGAGTGATTAAGTGAATGAGTGAGAGACAGACACACCCACATACACAGAGTGACAGAGAGAGAGGAAGGGAGGGGAGAGAGACAGAGGGAGACACACACACACACACAGAGTGAGTGAGTGAGAGACAGACAGACAGACACACACACACAGAGTGACAGAGATGGGGGAAGGAGGAGAGAGAGAGAGAGAGAGAGATAACAGAGAGAGAGAGAGAGAGACAGATAGACACCCAGAGAAAATGACAGAGGGAGACAGACAGGGAGGGAGGGAGAGAGAGACAAAGAGCCAGAGAGAGAGAGAGAAAGAAAAAGAAAAAAGAAAGAAAGTGGGAGAGAGAGATGAAAGAAAGAAAAACAACTTATGACCACAATTGAGCCCAAAATTTTGGTTGCTAAGCAAGAGCGTCGTTGAGTTTCACCACATTTTCCAAGTTAGCCATGCCCACCTGGTCACATGACTGCCAAGCCACTCCCACCAGGTCACATGGCTGGCAAGCCACTCCCACAAAGGAGGCCACACCCACAGTAGGTTCCAAAAAATTTTGAAAGCCACCACTGAGTCATATGATCACCATTTGTGACCTTCCAAGCTGGGTTCCGACAGGAAAGTTGAGAATGGAGGAAGCTGGATTCACTTAACAACTGCATGACTCTCTTTAACAACTGCAGTGATTCATGTAATAACCATGGCAAAAAGGTCTTAAAACTAAAGCAGCGCACTTAACGACTGTCTTACTTCGCAATGAAAATTCTGGTCTGGTTATCGTTAATCGATGGCTACCTGTAAGAGGGTAAAGAAAAGGTCGCAAAATTGGGTGTGGCTCACTTAGCAACCTCCTTGCTTAGCAATGGAAGTTCTGCTCCCAATTTTGATCATAAGTCGAGGTCTACCTGTAACTGCGCAAAAAAAATGGTGGGAAAGTTTAAAAAATCATTTACTTGCCACGTGTGAAATCATATGCACAACCACACTTGCAGTTGGATTCCTTAGTGCCACCTGTACAGAATCGCCAATGTTGTTCAGTTTGAAGCCAACAAGGGAGCCATAGGGAAGGCGTACAAGAAGGAAGCCAAGCTGGTGCTGGAGTATCTCGCCATCTGTGATGAGTGTTACATCAGTGAGATGGAGACGCAGCTGAACGAAAAAGGGTAAGCTAAGCCTGACAGAACTGGGTCTCCTTGGGAGCCGTGCGAGTCAAGATTTTTAAACCCAGCATCCCAACCCAATAAATGTGGAAATCCAGTGTGATTTTTGGGAGTTGATTATCTTACCAGTGGCCTAGAGACTTTTGCCTTCCACCCAGAAGGTTGAAAGTTCAATCCTACACAGCAAGACATATTTTTCTCTGTTAGGGAGAAAATATCTGCTGTGAACTCCATATAGGCATCAGGAAGGGCATCTGGCCAGTAAACGCTCAAGCTTCATTCAAGTCACCCGACTCCATCCTAATGCAAGGGATTACGGGGTTGTAAAAACAAAACATTCTCTTATCTCACAATACTTATTGATGAAGACGCAACTGCCTTTCTTCAGAAGACTGATTGTCTTTCAGAGAAATGATAATTAAACCAGTAACAATAACCAGCAGTTTCCAAGTGACTTGCAAGAGCAGCTTCTTGTAAAGAAACTTGCAGCCACCTAAAAGTGAACTGACGGGTGTGCAAAGCACAGTCCTAAGAGCTAATGAGGATCTGTTGGTGCAGCCAATCTTAATCTCTTTGCTTTGGAGGAGCTGAAATTTCCTCTTAGCATCAAAGTATATGGATTGCAACCTCCATCACCCGTTTCCTATTGCATGTTTATTTATTTACTAATTTACTAACTAAATAACTATACACTCTGTCCATCTTGCTGTCAAGCCAGTCTGGGTGATTTATAGCATCATAAAAGCATAAAATAAAACAATTAAACATCATCCCAAAGGTGCTTTTTCCCCAAAAGGCAATTGGACTTTCTTGGGTTTTTTTCTCCTTTGAAAACATTTCACTTCTTAGAATACACAATGTACCCAGGGAGGTTCACATTAAATTTCTTAGAAAAAGCACAAGAGATGAAATTCTGGGTGTACAAAGGGGGCAAGCATTGACATACCATGATATGGAGATAACCATTCTGAAGCAGATCCCTAAGAAGATTAGAGAAAAAAGGAAGAATTATTCGCAATTAGCGAATAAATTATACCAGAAAGGGGTGTGGTTTAGATGGTTGATGTCTGAAGGTATGCTGATATTCTGGGAGGAGACAAGAATTAGAATCAACTCACCCATAGAGGCACAGGCCTTTATGGAAAAAAATAAAACACTCCTAGAAAAAACACAAGACACTACAACGGACACACAGGACACGGGAGGGGCCAGAGCTCTGCCAGTGGAGGGAGATGGGGCAATAGCAAGAAGACTCA